>NC_088869.1:34502217-34527986 GCF_032884065.1 Artemia franciscana | reverse complement strand
TTCAACTCCTGATTTAATACAAAACCAGCTGCTAACCTCATTTCCTATATTAACCACAGCAGGGTTAATGTTGCACTGCCACAAATCACTTTAATGTATAAGTCTGGTATACCATACAAGGATAACTGCTCATAACCTATAAAACTAAGGTCCAAAGGTGCTTGATAACTTGATTACTACCCTAAGGGTGAAAATTTGGTCAACACTTCATCTACTCTTTCTAAAACCTCACTATTCTTTTTTTTCACTTTGTCCACAGTATCTCTCAGTCTAAAAAGTATAATATTACTAACTAATTTGCTACCTACAGAGACCAGGCTAATGCCTTGCTAATTACCACACACTTTCTTATAATATGCTACACTCTATATATGTTAGGGTGAAGCTTATTTTTCAAGTTTGAAAATATCACCTTCTTACCCCTTGATTTTGTTCAGGTACATAAACTAATACATCATACAAAATTTCACCCTTATATTTGAATATTTAGGGGTAGCTCAATGACACTAATGTTTTGAATACCAAATACAATGGTTTTGCATATTGTTTAAAACACAATCTATGTTAATCTTCCAATGTAAGCACTAATTATTAGCCTGGTTTAGTCTTACTGATTTAACTGAGGAACTTCAAACTTGTTTAATATTCTTTGCAATAGCATACATGTTTTTTTAAATTACAAAAATTAATTAACTGTTTTTACATTTTATTAATCTATATACTGTGTATGGGTTGATTACTTTTCATTTTATTAAGACTAGTTCAACTATTTTTAAAAAATCAATTGATATCTTTGATGTTAAATTACATATTTTCATGTACCATTGCCATGCTGTTTACAATGTTCTAATATAGATGTCAAATGATGCAATGATGTAATCAACCCGGTCTCAGATGCAAGTCTATCTTCTTGGCAGCACTGTGACTGAACTAAATGGAAGTACCATAAATACGTATGACACTTGGTCTATTTCTATATAACCACCTGTAAAAGGGTGAAACAATTAGACAATCTTCAACTTCAACTATCAAAGAGACAGCAACATTTTGGCATAAAGCCCGGATTCCAACTAGAGATGTGCAGAATTGTTGAACTAAACTACAGAATTATTTGAAGACTGGCGCTTATTGAAAAAGAGCAAAGGTAGGCAGTCAGTTACACAACAATCAAGAGAAGCAAAGTTTCTCTGTAAGCTGGACAACCTTTTTGACATTACTCATGCAAACACTATAAACATAATGAAAATACCAGAAGATAAACGGTTTTTACTGGCTCAAAGAGAAAAGGGTAGAAAGGGAGCAATGATTGGTAGGGATGAAAAATTAGCTTGAAAGGAGAAACAAATTGTAAAAAGGCTAGAGAAGACATTAGCAAGACAACAGACCAGCAAAAAAAGAGAAAAGGGGCAAAATGATGGAGATGATATTGTCATCTAGCAGTGATGAAGAAGATACAGACAACAGTGATGATGATACTGTGAGCTGCAATGCAGGACCAACACAATAAAAAAGACAGAGAGGTAGAAAAGTAGTTATAACTCCACAACTTGCAGCAACGTTAGACAGAACCAAGATGTCTGACGATAAAACAATGTTTGTCATTAGTGAAACTGCCAAAAGTTTGGGACATAACATCACTGATCTAGATCTTAATTGTGACTCAATTTGTAAATTAAGAATGAAGCACGAGGCTGTATAGTCAGCCGTTGTGAAAGCCAAGTTTCAAGGTAATAAACCACTAACAGTTCACTGGGATGGCAAGCTCATTGCTGACTTAACAACCAAGGAGCAAGTTGATTGACTACGTGTCATAGTTTCAGGAAAAGGGGTCTCCCAGTTATTGAAAGTTGCAAAACTGACCAGTGGTACAGGTGAAGCCCAAGCATCAGCTGTATACTCTGCAATAGAAGACTGGGGCATCACAGAAAACATCCTTGCAATGTGCTTTGACAAAACCAGCTCCAACACTGGTCAAATGACTGGAGCATGTGTTCTATTGGAACAGAAGATTGGTAAGGAGCTTTTGTCCATTGCATAAATGCAACACGTCATGGAGCTGATCATCAGTGCTGTATTTCAAGTTTGTCTTGAATCAACATCTGCTCCTCAAGTTTCAATATTCACTCGTTTTCAACAGTACTGGATGTTTGTTGATCAATCCAGGTTTGAAACAGGGATGTCAAGCAATGCTGTATCTATGTCAGTTCAAGATATCAAGGACAGTACCACTGAGTTTGCTAAGGGTTACCTTAGAGAAAGTCAACCAAGGAATATTATAGAGAATTTTTCGAGCCAGTTATAATCTTTCTGGGCTTGGTTCCTGAGAGGGGAATTCAATTCATGGCGCCTTGGGCTACACACTATGCACAGTAGCCATCAAAGGTTCATCTACAGTCTGAAAATCTGGATATTTAGAGGGCAGTTTTGTTTGAGTAAGAAAGAAGAAAAGCAGTTGCAAGATGTGTGCATCTTTGCAGCATGTGTTTATCTAAGAGTGTGGATGACAGCTCTGAAACCAGCTAGTGCACCATATCATGATTATCATTTATTAATATCACTGTTGGACTATTTGGCAATCAAATCAGAAATTTCCAGAGTGACTACCATGAAGATGGCCAACCATCTGTGGTATCTATCTCCAGAAACAGTAGGCCTGGCACTTTTTCAATGATTAAAAGGATTATGACATAAAGAAACAAATGGTGGAAGCAGTAAAACTTGTTGAAGAAGAAAAGCCTGTGAACAAATATACAAAGAAAATATCTGTGGATTTAAAAACATTCAAAGAAAAGAAATTTGAAATATTTTTCTCAGCAAAGTTCATAACCCTGTTTTACATAATGGATCTTCTACATAATTTTCTTGACATAGACCCAGACACGTGGGCAGAACAAGAAGACTACATCCATGCAGCAGAGATGGTTTTGTCAATCAGTGTTGTTGATGACCTTGCCAAAAGGGGGTGACTCTTGCTCAGGAACTAATAGGAAACATTATCAAAGACAAAAGTCAGTTGCAGTTTCTACTACAAGTGGTCCAAACTCATCAAAAGTTATATCCTGACAGCAAAAAGGAAACACTGTTGACAATTGACATCTGAATTTTTCATTCTGCATCTAATAATTGTGCAATATGCAATACACTGTACTTAATTTGTAGCTACTAACTATACTGACTAAATTAAACTATATTTTCACAGTATTAATCTACATTTCTAAAATATTACCCTCATTTATTATTTTACTAGGCCTATAGCAGTGATAAAAAGTGTGACAATATTTATATTATTTTTGTCACTATTTTTGATATTACAACAGATAATCAATTAAATTAGTTGTGAAATTAAAGAACAATAATATCATTATTATGATGTAAATAAAGTTGCAGACAATTACTTCTATAATACCAAATAATTTTATCTGCACGAATTAAACTGTTTTGAGTAAATGGTCTTCTACATGAAATATGACTTGTTTTAAATAATGTTGTCTGTATTGTAATCTTTTAGGCCATTGAGCTACCTTTAAATATTATTTAAAATGGTTCATACTTACCCAGTAGTGTTTTTACATGGAAAGGAAAAATTGTGGAGGGTAAGACCTAAGAAAACAAAAACTTTTTCACCTTGTAAGCATCAACCTAATATATTGTTGCATTTCAATCAAGAGTACTATAATCCTCGACAATTCCATAGCAAAAAAAAAGAAAAAAGAGAGAGAGGGAGCAAAAATGTATTGACTGTGTGGATATTGAAGGCAAAAAAAAAAAAAAATAAAGAGCCATTTTGTTTATATGACGATTATGTTTGGAATTGGCTCTTTATCTGTACTTTTTACTCAAAGCCTCTGTAACTTAATTCTTTTCTTAAGTTTGAAAAAGCAACATCAAAGGCTAGAATTTCTCAGGGGCACTACCTGAGATTTGTACTTCAATGATAACTATTAACACAGCCAATTGCAGAAAAAAAAAAAACATTTCTTGTGGAAGTGCAAATCCATGAGCACAAATTCTATAATTCACATCCACCTTTCCAGTAATTCCACTCCCCTTCCCTAATCAGGGACTTGGTTTTCTTCAAAATCATCCCAAGAATGAACATTAACAATAGGCTAAATAATGATTTGTATTTCAACTTAAAACTTGCATTTTCAGTAAGATCTGATTTTTTTTTGGGGGGGAGGGGGGTAAATTTGAGGAGTCCCTAAATTTTTCAGAGAAAACAAATATTTAGTTAGTGAGGCTTAGCTTTTCTATGAGGAATCATTCTATTGACTCCTCTACCAGCCTGTGTCTGGTTATATTTCAGATTAAAATCTTTATTTTCTTATGTATCCAAGAAAGATGCCAAATCACACTTTTATGTTTTGTAAGAAGACAAAATATGCATTTACTTTATTATCTAAAAATATTTTCCCCTTTATCAAACATAAGTTGATATTAGAAATGGTAGAACTGCAATGCAATCTCTCTGTATTCCATATCTGATTTCAAAATCTTTTGATCTGCAATGGGTAGACATTTTTTTCTGCTAAATGTGATCAATTCCTACATAGCCTTAAGGCTTGGGCAATTAGAACACCTCTAATAGCCTATTTATTTCCAATATAAGCAAAACATTAATTTTATTTCTTTTCAGGTATCAAGAGGATTTATACATAAAGGGGGAATGGATTTTTCTCCTATAGCCCCTGTGATGAGATTCTAGGCTACTCAAAGAACAAGAATTGTGGTAAATATATGACAATCTATATTATTGACTTAACAATAAAGTGAACATACCACTCAGTACCTTTTTTATGCTCTTCACAAAAAAATAATCACTTATATTGCAAAATTCATGTTTAAGCACTTTTTCAACTCTTAAAAATGATGAATTTTCAATTAAGCATGAGATCAGTTGGTTTTCAGCAAAATAATAGCCTACTATGTTTTCTCAGCACTGTTTTTTGGTCATTTTTGACAAAATAATGCTATATTTTCTCAGTGCCAAAATTATAATAAGGTTAATTTAGGTTATGTTGGGTTAGGTCAAAGAGCTTAAATTTGAATTTGGAAGCAATTGAAAATTCTGGTAGAATGTTCTTTTATTAAAATTTTAATAGGTATAGACCTGTCAATTAGGCAAATTTCTAAGACTTGGATTCAGAAGAGGGTTAAACTGGAAACTTGGCAATAGGCCTAGGCTATCTTTCCAATGTGTGTTTTTGATGCCTATGAAGCATGAATTGTTTCTTAACATGATTCCTTCTTAACAACCCTGATTCTAGATTTAGCCTCAACTACCAAAAAGACTAGGCTGTGACATTAAAAGATTTCCAGAAAGTGGATAGGCCTAATCAAAGAAATATTATAATCTGAATAAGAGATATATCAAGCATACAATGGAGAATGAAATCAAAGATCAAGAGTATATTCTTTCAGTTTTTAAATGGGCTTAGGCTATTCCTTGGACTAAAGCTAGGTTAGGCTACATGGGACTATCAGGAGGGTCAGGGGGACCTAGGCTATGCATAGAACAAAAGTTAAATTTAGAAATAACTGAGGAATCAAGTTGTGCGATCACCTTGCACCATTGAAAGGTTTGGTACACATGTATTAATTAAAAATTCTTATACAGAAAAATTTCAATCCTGAATAAATTTTATTTAATCACATTCGTCATAGCCTTGAACGGCACAGCCTTTTATTTTAGAGGCGTACCAACTTTTTCCAAATGAACGAAGGTAGTGTTTCCAGGGCTGCCAAATTTCTTTTAAGGAGTGTGTCATATTTTTTCCGAAAATATGCTTTTTGTGTCATCTCAGATTCCATAATGTGTCACAAAATGTGTCATTTTTTTTTGCTACAAGTGGTATCATATTTAATTGTCAAATCTTTAAATAGAGTTTTCAATATATAATCTTTTCCAAATCGGTTCAGAAAGGAGTAAACTTAACCTTAAACTATTATCTTGGGATCGAGACGTTTATATGACGCCATGAAAGTGATAGGAACATTCGATTAAATTAATGTTACACACTATGAATTTGTGTCTGGGCGACCAACGAGGCAAGTTTAATTTATAAAATTTTTAGGGACAATCAATTCCAAAGGTAAATTAAAGACTTTTCGTTCGACGCCGTAAGCGTAATTGGCTAAGTTTTAGTTGAAACATTCGATAATGGAAAAATATAAGACCACAGTAGGCGTGTTTGAGCTTTTTAGTTTGCGAGCATAAAACTTGTCCGAGACCTGGATTCAATCGAGAAGAAATTCGTAAAAATGAAGTATAACGCCTGAATACGCTTCTTTTTGTTTTAACATGCTTTGTGCCTACTTTTCTTCTCTTGTACAGAATGTCACTTTGACTTGGAAATCTGGAATTAATTCCCAGAAAAAACAGTTCCAACTATTTGTCTATCAACTTGTCTGTGGTTCATTGTGCCCTCATTGAAGCTTAGCTTGAACCAATAATACTACTAAGCCGTCTTCCTGTCTTAATGGTTACAATCGTAATTCTAATGGACCTAGAGGCCGAGGAAAAATGTAAGCCAAAATCAATCACATATTTGTACTAAAAATTACAGATAAATATCAGATAAATAAGCACTGAACAACTTGGTAACCTCTCACACACAGACCTCCCTCCCCAAAACTTCAAGTATATTTGACCCTGTCTATATCTAGAGCTCATTGGTCTCTTCTTCTTTCTCCTTGTACCAGACCATAAAATTCTTCCGCATATCGGAAGGAATTTCCCAGTCGTGCATGGTTCCTGAGGTACGAGAGACCAGCTGCTTTGCATGCATCAGTGAGTCTATCGTGTCGAGAAGTAGACTGTTCCTGAGTTTCGTTTTTATATTTGATAGAACTGAAAATTGACGTTCTGCAACTGCACTGGAGTGCGGAAGAGCACACAGATTTAGCATGAAAAGGGTCAGCTCTTCGAACTGTGGCTTGCCTTGAACATCTTTCGTATTCAGTAACGTCTCCCAAAAGATCGAAGGAGACATTTCAGTTCCCATGGTTCTGATAATCTCATCCCTGTGCTCACTCATCAAGGTCCACTGAGTTTCTATTACATCCCTTGACCGTTCCACTTCACCTTCATGTCTCCCAAGTAAGCTGCTGAACCGACCAGTCAGTCCCACTCGAGTGTCAACTTTTCTACTCAAAGCAGTCACTGGGTCTAAACAAGCCAGAGATTTTAAAGTGGAATCAGAATGATAAATTCATATCCTCATTTGTTTGATAACTTCTACAAGGAAGTTCAGGCAGTTCAACCTAAACTGTTTAAGATCATTCGAGGGTATCACATCCTTATATTTCAGCACGTGTATTTCGGTACTTGGACCAAAAGAAATATCGGAGATTTCCTTGAAACAGCCTGAGATCATGGGTATGACAAAAGCATTATCATTCTCTAAGATATCAGTTTTGACAAAAGACTTCATGATAGACTTCATGGTTGCCCTTGAGCTGGAAAGGAGTTTGTGAATGCGACTGTCACTACTCTGGAACTGCAAATTCAAGCAACTGTTCTTGTTGACCTTTTTCATCATTTTTAGGTGAAACAAGGTAAGGTTAGAATGAAGTGATCTTGTTTGAAAATAGAAGTATGTTCATTTAGAAATTTTGAAGCTATATTTATTTACTCAATATGTAAGCCATTCAACTAGCTTCAATCTAGTATTTTTGTCATATTTGTTGGTGCCTTTTTAATCCAGATGGATTTTTCTGAAGGAAAGACTTCTCTGGAAGTCTTAGACCCCTTTTAGTTTAGACCCCTTTGTGGGGTCTAAAACTTTGTAGTTTTTCTTTATTTTCTCTTAATAATAATAAACAGATTGGAAATTTGTAATCTTGTCCGAGATGGGATACCCCTCCTGTACTCTTAAAAATGTGAGTTGCTGTTTATGCATACAGCTTTGATAAACTGCACGCTGTTTACTTTTTACTATTAAGTACATACCAGTTGGCTACATCAAATACTCAATCAAGCAGCTAATTAAGTTCAGATATTCAACGTGCATTTTGATTTGAAATTTTCACCTATGGCTGTTTTCATCTCGTGGTTTAAATTTTAAATATGGTGAGGTCATCTGTCCTGTATTCCGCACTGTTTGTGTACTACTGCCACCGTTAGGTAGTGCTATTCCTCTCCATTAATTTCTAGCTTTTGCGGAGGTTGAAAACTAAAATTTTACTTTTCTTTTATTACCATTTAAAAAACAAGACTCGGATGACAAAATTGTGTCATTTTTTTTTGAAAAATGTGTCATTTTCGTCGATTGTGTCATTTTTTATCGAAAAATGTGTCATTTGCGTCGATTGTGTCATCATTTCGACTGAATGTGCCATTGTGTCACGAAAAATCAAATTGTGTCATTTTGACACAAAATGTGTCAATTTGGCAGCCTAGAGTGTTTCCACTTCTAGGGTCAATTCCTTTTAACTGAATATCTATGCCTCATAAAGAAATTGTTTTAAAAGGAATATAAAACTTCACAGATGATTAGAATATCTAGGGATTTTCAATAGAGTTGAAAAGCCGAGCTTATAATTGGAATTCAGGATTTTGGGACTCGAAAATTGATTCAATTCGGATTCTTCTACACATCAACGGTAACTCGCTTGCCAAAATGAAGGTGAGAATCGATTTTGAAAACCTTGGTTTTTTATTTGAATAATATATAAAAAAAAGCAGCAATGAAAGTAAGGAGCAACATTAAAACTCAAAATGAACAGAAATTATTCCGTATTTGAAGGGATTGTCCACTCCTCAATATCTTGCTCTTCACGGTAAAGCTTGTAACACTTAAAAAAACTTCCTATTCTAATTGAATGGTCCTTGCGTTCAGGAGCCGTTCTTAAAAAATTGGGACAAACAGGCAAACTTTAGCGTAAAGAACAAGGTACTGAGGAGATGGGCAACCCTTTCATATACGAAATAATTTCTGCTAGTTTAGAGTTTTAATGTTGCTCCTTACTTTCAGTTGAAAAGACTTGTTTTTTATTTAATTTCTGGATATTTTTCAAATAATGCTGGTAAATCTAGCTCACCTTACATGAAAAATACCCTTCCATCCCAGGAAACCCCTCTGTAGAAAGGTCCTCCCACGTAAAATACAGTTCCCGTGTAAAATTCCTTCTGGGCATTTCCATCCTTGCTGAAAATTCCCTCCCTCTCCGTAAAATTGTTTGCAGAAAATGCAGCCTAAAAAATTCTTCTTAGCATACTTTCATTAGAAAAAGGCTTAGTTCCGACCGTTTTTCCGATTACTTCGGAAATTCCCCCTTTCGAGGAAATTATTTCAAGGAAATTGAAACATACTAAAAATTTCCCACGAATAATTGAGTTAGCAAATAAAAAGTAAGACAATTAAAATGAACTTAAAATTGGAATCCCCCCCGTGTAAAATTTACCCTGGAAACTTCACCCCCAAAAATTCCCCTCCTCACAGAAACACATCCCTAAAAAAACACCACAATCAAAAACTCCATTCCTCCCCACTCCTGAAAAATATCTGCATGTTTCCCTATAACGAACGCTGTATCTATAAACTGGGAAAATATTACAGCCTAAAGACCACCAGAGGCTGGGGTAGGGGGTTCATGTTATCTCAAAAGTCATAGTTTTGGGAATAGTTACCCTCCTGAAAATGCAAACACGCTGAAAATTTCCCCTGGAACTTCTCCACCCACAAATTTGAGAAGGAAAAGAGAAAGTAAGACAAATAAAAAGAATTTCATAAGAATTCTGGGATTTGAAAGGACTTCTGTCAAATCGCCTAGTTTAAAATTTATCCCGGGGATGATTTTGGGGAAAAAAGTGGCGCGGGAGGGGAGCTAGTTGTCCTCCGATTCCCTGGCCACTAAAATAATGCACTAGATTTTTTTATTTCCATTCGAATTAGCTCTTTCTCGATATTCTAGGACTATTGGTTCGATGTGACCACTCCTGGGGAAACAAACAAAAAAAGAAATAAACATGCATCCGTGATCTTTCTTCGGACAAAAAAAAATATAAAATTCTACATTTTTACAGATTGGAGCTTGAAACTTCTACAATAGGGTCCTCAGATACGTTGAATCTAATCCTGTGACTTCTTGGAGGTGTTCTCCTTTTTTTTTGAAAATAAGGCAAATTTTCTCATACGCTTAGCTTTTCATAGGTAACCCTAAGCTTAATAAAGCTTCTATATTTGGAGTCAGTATCCGAATATAGAAGGTTCATTAACCTTCTATATTTGGATACTGAAAATATAGAAGGAATAGGCCAATTCTTTTGAAGTATCAATTGATATCAAAATTCTGTTTTTTAGAGTTTCGGCTACTATGGCGGCGCGTCCCTCCTTGCTTTCAGCTGGTCACCACGAGCTGTTTGGAAAGTTGTCACCTATATTTACTAAAAAGCTAATTGAGTGTGATTAAACATGGATAGATGCAGATTGAAAGCATAAAATGGTGGTCGAAACTGAATCGCAAATCTAAAAAATGCACCAGCTAAATGACATGTGGAATATACATTCAAGCTAAAAATAATGTTGAAGACTTTCATTTTTACCTTTCGAAATGCTGATTCAATCCTCAACTATTTTGCTCAACAATAGTGTGGTTAAAAGACTGTTGAGCGGGACGAAAACATAACACTGACTTAATCACCGTTTTGAAAGAGCTGAAACCACTGCCACATCGATGCCCAAAATGAACAACGGTAGTATAGAAGTGGTAAACGCCAACGCTGCATCCTAAGCGATTGCAGTACCACTTTCTCAGCGCTTGTGGGTTTTACATAAGAACTTTCATAAAAATCCTACTATAGCCACCAAATTATTTCGTTTTTTTTTTTACCTTCTCACTCCTAAAAGAAACTTTAACGTTTTTTTTTTTTTAGATGCTTACTCCCTCACTTGCTCCAGTTGTCTCAATTTTTATTTATGCTTTATTAATGTGTTTAAGTGCATCACATCAAGGTAATCAAACAGTTCGTGGTAACGAACTGTAGATAAGGAGCGACCCGGCTCAATAGTAACCAAAACTCTAAAAAATGGAATTTTGATATCGATAGCTACATCAAAAGAATTACATTTTAATGCTGATTTTAAATATATAAGTTTCATCAAGTTTAGTCTTACCCATCAAAAGTTAAGAGCCTGAGAAAATTTACCTTATTTAGGAAAATAGGGGGAAACACCCCCTAAAAGTCGTAAGATATTAACGAAAATGACACCATCATTAAGCGTATCAGAGAACCTTACTGTAGAAGTTTCAAGCTCCTATCTACAAAAATGTGGAATTTTGTATTTTTTGCCAGAAGACAAATGACGGGTGCGTGTTTGTTAGTTTTTTTGTTTTTGTTTTTTTTTCCCAGGGGTCATTGTATCGACCAAGTGGTCCTAGAATGTCGTAAGAGGGCTCATTCTAACGGAAATAAAAAGTTCTAGTGCCCTTTTTAAGTGACCAAAAAAATTGGAGGGCATCTAGGCCCCCTCCCATGCTCATTTTTTTCCGAAAGTCAACGGATCAAAATTCTGAGATAGCCGTTTTGTTCAGCATAGTCAAAAACCATAATAACTATGTCTTTGGGAATGACTTACTCCCCCACAATCCCTGGGGGAGGGGCTGCAAGTTACAAACTTTGACCAGTGTTTAATAATGGTTATTGGGAAGTGTAAAGACGTTTTCAGGGGGATTTTGTTTTGTTTGGTGGTGGGGCTGAAGAGAGGGAGCTATGTTGGAGGATCTTCCCTTGGAGGAATCTGTCATGGGGGAAGAAAAATTCAATGAAAAGGGCGCAGGATTTTCTAGCATTACTATAAGAAAACAATGAAAAATAAACATGAAAACGTTTTTTCAAATGAAAGGAAGAAGTAGGATTGAAACTTAAAACGAACAGAGATTATTACGCATATGAGGGGTTTTAAAAATACTTTAGCATAAAGAGCGAGGTATTTAGGAGGAGATAAATACCTTGCTCTTTATGCAAAAGTATTTTTAGTAATTTCAACTATTTATTCTACGGCCTTTCTGATTCAGGGGTCATTCTTAAAGAATTGGGACAAAACTTACGATTTAGTGTAAAGAGCGAGGTGTTAACGAGGGTACAAACCCCCTCGTATACATAATAAAAACATAAGGTTATGAAAGTTTGTTACGTAAGTTAATTCTTAAGTTACGTATATTTTTTACTAATAAAAACGTTCGTTAAAAATTAAAAGTTCTAGTTGCCTTTTTAAGTAACCGAAAAATTGGAGGGCAACTAGGCCTCCTTCTCCACCCCTTATTTCTCAAAATCGTCTGATCAAAACTAAGAGAAAGCCATTTAGCCAAAAAAAGAATTAATATACAAATTTCATTTTAATAATTTATGTGCGGAGAACCAAAACCAAACATGCATTAATTCAAAAACGTTCAGAAATTAAATTAAAAAAAAAACTAATTTTTTTAGCTGAAAGTAAGGAGCGACATTAAAACTTAAAACGAACAGAAATTACTCCGTATATGAAATGGGTTATCCCCTCCGCATTCCCTCGCTCTTTACGCTAAAGTTTGACTCTTTGCCACAATTCTACTTTTTCAACAAATTAAAAGCTTTAGCGTAAAGAGCGAGGGATTGCAGAGGGGACAACCCATTTCATATACGGAGTAATTTCTGTTTGTTTTAAGTTTTAATGTCGCTCCTTACTTTCAGCTAAAAAAATTAGTTTTTTTTATTTAATGTCCACTTAAAGAAAAGTCTTTAATAAAACCTTCATTCTTAGTCACTTTAAGGACAAACAGTGACATTTTATACAGTATTGTCACTCTTCAAAGCAGTGTAGGATTCACTTTTTTGTTTCTTAACTAGGATTTAAAGAGGAGCATTCTCATAGGTAGGATTAAGGCGAATGTACAGCGTAGTTGAAAACCTCTAAATTATCTTTTTTCCGCTGCAGACACTACTGAGAAAGCTCAATTCTAAAATAATTTCAAGTATAAGAGGTGACCGTAACAATTCAGTACCGTTTAGTGTTAAGCAGTATTTCGAACTTGTTAGTAGAGATTAGTTGCCTCCCGAAAGCAAAGTGATTGAAGTTGAATTCCGGGAAGCGAAATGATTGAAGTTTATTTTTACCTAGGTCTAAAGTATTAAACAGTTAGTGCTAACGAACTGTTGTAAGGAGCGACCCGGCTCAATAGTAAACGAAACTCTAAAAACGAAATCTTGATACCAATAGATATATCAGAAGAATTGGATTTTTATGCTAATTTTAAATATATAAGTTTCATCAAATTTAGTCTTACTCATCAAAAGTTACGGGCTTGAGAAAATTTGCCTTGTTTCGGAATATAGGTGGAAATACCCCAAAAAAATCATATGATCTTAACGAAAATCACACCATCGCATTCAGCGTATCAGAGAACCCTACTGTAGAAGTTTCAAGCTCTCATCTACAAAAATGTGGAACTTAGTGTTTTTTGCCAGAAAACTGATCACGGGTGCGTGTTTATTTGTTTTTTTTGTTTTTTTTTCCCAGGGGTGATCGTTTCGACCAAGTGGTCCTAGAATGTCGTGAGAGGGCTCATTCTAACGGAAATTAAAAGTCCTAGTGCCCTTTTTAAGTGACCAAAAAATTGGAGGGCACCTAGGCTCCCTCCCACGCTCATTTTTTCCCAAAGTCAACGGATAAAAATTTTTAGATAGTCATTTTGTTCAGCATAGTCGAAAAACATAATAACTATGTCTTTGGGGCTGACTTACTCCCCCACAGTCACCAGGGGAGGGGCTGCAAGTTACAAACTTCGACCAGCGTTCACATACAGTAATGATTATTTGGAAGTATATAGACCTTTTCAGATAATTTTTTGGTTGGGGGGGGGGGGGGTTGAGGGGGGGACTACGTGGGAGGATCTTCCCTTGGAGGAATTTGTCAATGAAAAAATAAATATGAAAAAGTTTTTTTCAACTGAAAGTAAGGACCAGTATTAAAACTTAAAACGAACAGAGATTATTACGCGTATGGGGGGTACACCTCTTCCCAAATAGCTCGCTCTTTACGCTAAAGTATTTTAGTAATTTCAACTATTTATTCTACAGCCTTTGTGATTCAGGGGTCAATCTCAAAGAATTGGGACAAAATTAAAGCTTCAGTGTAAAGAGTGAGGTATTAAGGAGAGGGCAAACCCCCTCATATACATAATAAATTATACGAATATAGAAGTTCGTTGCGTAAGTTAATTTGTAAGTTATGTATATTTTTTTACAAAAAAAAAACGTCTTTAAAAATTAAACATTCTAGTTGCCTTTTTAAGAAACCGAAAAATTGGAGGGCAACTAGGCCTCCTCTCCCACCCTTTTCTCAAAATCGTCTGATCAAAACTAAGAGAAAGCCATTTAGCAAAAAAAAAATTAATACGCAAATTTTCAAGCCAAAGCCCCTGTATTTCAGTAGCTGCTCTTAAAATATTTAGACAAACAATGATACTGTAGTATGAAAAACAAGATATTGAGAATGGGGCAACCCTTTATACATGGAATAGTTTCTGTTCATTTTTAGTTTTAGTGTTGCTCCTTAGTTTCAGTAAAAAAAAAAAAAAAAAAAAAAAAAAAAAATCCCGTATTTAATTTCTGACTGTTTTCAAATAATGCTGGTAACTCTATGAAATATGCCGCCCCCTCCATAGAAAACTTATCTGTTGACATTTCATCTAACATAAAGTGCACCCCCCTCAAAAATTTCATCCAGACAGTTCCGTCCTTGCTGAAAATCCACCTCCCCGTAAAATTGCTTGCGGATGATTCGGCCTGAAAAACTCTTCTTAGCATTCTTTCATTTGAATAAGATTTTAATCTCCAATTGGTTTCACGATCATTACAGAAATTCCCCCTTCCATAGAAATTATTTCCTGGAAATTAATACACGTGGAGAATAGCCCCCATATAATTCCCTCGGAACATCTTCATATGAAAAATTTGGCAAAGAGAATGTAAGACAATTAAAACAAATTTCGCATAGTAATTCTGTCAAATCCCCCCAGTGTAACATTCCCCATTAAAAATTTGGCCCGCCGGGAATTTTAATCGCAAAGGGAGATTCTCCTACAGAAATCCACTCCAAGTACCTCCCCTTCCCCCCCAAAAAAAACGTCTGTATACTTCCCAATATCAAATCCTATACCTAAGCAATGGGCAAATTTCATAGCTAACAGGCCCCCACCAGGGACTGTGAGGGGTCATTTTACACCTAAAGACAAAGTTATCAAATCTTTTAACTATACTCAACAAGATGGCTATCTTAAAATTTTGATAGGATAACTTTGGGGAAAAAAGGGCATTAGAAGGGGGTAAGTTAACCCCCAATCTTTTGATTACTTAAAATAGGCACTGGAGCTTTAAATTTCCATTCAAATACATCCTCTCCCGATAATTTAGGACTTTTTTTTCAAAACGATTACAGTTCGGGAAAAACAAATGAACACGCACCTGTGATGTGTCATCTGGCAAAAATAATAAAATTCCACAATTTTTTTATTGGAGTTGAAATAGGGGGTTTTCTCTCTATTTCAAAAGTCAGGCAAATTTTCTCAGACTTGTGACTTTTGATGGGTAATAGTAAACAGGATGAATTATATATATTTGAAATCAGCACAATAAGTTGATTCTTTTCATGTATTAAATAAAAAAAAACAAGTTTTTTTTAACTGAAAGTAAGGAGCGACATTAAAATTTAAGACGAACAGAAATTACTTCGTATATGAAAGGGACTGCTTTCTCATCAACGCCCCGCTCTTTACGCTAAAGTTTGACTCTTTCTCTCAACTCTTTTTTTTTAACAGTAAAAAACTTTAGTGTAAAGAGCGGGGCGTTGATGAGGAAGCAGCCACTTTCACATACGAAGTAATTTCTGTTCGTTTTAAGTTTTAATGTCGCTCCTTATTTTCAGTTAAAAAAACTTTTTTTTATTTAATTTTTGAACGTTTTTGAATCAATGCATGTTTCGATTTTGACTCTCCGTAGAGGAATAATTAAAACGAAATTTGCATATGTATTTTTTTTGGCTAAATCGCTTTCTCATAGTTTTGATGGTATGATTTTGAGAAAAAAGCGGGGGAGGAAGCCTAGTTGCCCTCCGATTTTTTGGTTAGTTAAAAAGGCAACTAGAACTTTCAATTATTTACGAATGTTTTTATTAGTAAAAGATATACGTAACTTATAAATTAGCTTACGTAACGAACTTTTGTATTCTAATGTTTTTGTTACATATATGAGGGGGTTCACCCCCTCGTCAGTACCTCCCTCTTTACACTTTACTGCGCTCTTTACACTCGCTCTTTTTCCAATTCATTAAGAATGACCCCTGAATCACAAAAGCCGTAGAATAAATAGTTTAACTTACTAAAAATACTTTAGCGTAAAGAGCGAGGTATTAGGAGGTGGTGAGCCCCTCATATGCGTAAGAATTTCTCTCCGTTTACAGTTTTAATGCTGCTCCTTACTTCCGGTCGAAAAAACTTTTTAATATTTATTTTTTCATTGTTTCTTTTTTTAAATAATTCTAGAGAATCCTGTGCTCCCTTCATGGAAATTTTCTTCCCCCATGACAAATTACTTGATGGAAAGTTCCCCCAACATATCCCCATCTTCTCAGCCCCTCCTCCCAACCGAAAAATTCCCCTTGAAACGTCTGTACACTTCAAAATAACCATTACTATATGTAAGCACTGGTAAAAGTTTGTGACTTGTAGCCCCTCCCACGGGAACTCTGGGGGAGTAAGCCGTCCCCAAAGACATAGTTAAGGTCTTTCGACTACGCTGAATAAATGGCTATCCCAGAATTTTGACCCTTTGACTTTGGGAAAATAATTAGCGTGGGAGGGGGCCTTCGTGCCCTCCAATTTTTTTGGTCACTTAAGAAGGGCACTATAACTTTTCATTCCCATTAGAATGAGCCATCTCGCAGCATTCTAGGACCCCTGGGTCGATACGATCACCCCTGGGAAAAAACAAACAAACAAATAAACACGTATCCGTGATCTGCCTCCTGGCAAAAAATACAAAATCCCACATTTTTTAAAATAGGAGCTTGAAACTTCTACAATGGTGTTCTCTGATACAATGAATCTGATGGTGTGATTTTTGTTAAGATTCTATGAGAGTGTTTCTCCTTATTTTCTAAAATAAGGCAAATTTTCTCAGGCTCGTAACCTTTGATGGGTAAGACTAAACTTGATGAAACTTAAATATTTAAAATCAGCATTAAGATGCGCTTCTTTTGATGTAGCCGAGTCGCTTCTTACTTACAGTTCGTCAGCACAAACTGTTTGATTGGGCCATGCCCCTCGGGGTATTTCTAAAATTATCATGCTCCTGTCGTCATTTAAAATTTTTGTAATTCAAAATTTTACTTGCATTCACCTGAAGGGAGCTTAAAAGGCTACGGTGTTACCAATTAGGGGGGCGGGGGCAGGGCTAAGCCCCATAGAGTTGCTGAACGGTCTTGTTACTTCTATTTAATAGCTATTTGGTATTTTAGCTATGCGGTATGTTGAACTAGCGAGCTCACCCCTGTGTTTTTGTTCACCTCCTTGATTGTATTGTTTGCCCCAATGCTTTTTTTTCAGAGCCATTAAATAGCACTGTTACTTTCTACAGTTACTTCACAATGACTTGGTTTTGAAATGTTACGTCTGTCCGTATTTAGTTCAGTTTATTTAAGCGTCAGCTCGTCAGTTTATTTTGTTGTTGTGAATCCGTAATCACACAATGAGAAAAAAAATACAAGAAACATTGGACTTTTGCGGTGAAAATCCGAATGCGGTGCATTCCTAAACCCACTGCTGGTTCCAGCAGTGGCCAGGAATCTCTCTGATATCTGCAACGCATTCCGACCAACCAGCTCAACTTATTCATGAGAGGTATCTGGCCTCCACTTCTAAAGGAAGGAAATTCAGTACGTGTTACTTTAAGGCTTACAAATGGACTGAATGCTCATAAAACCTGAGGCCATTTATCCAGTGAAGATCTAAGTGCTGGTGAAACTGTAGGAAAAAGGGCTATCATCGAGACAGAATTTTTTAAGCGGAAAGACAGTTCTGATCTATTGAAGCAACATGATAGTAGCATTAGACATAGAAATTGTGTGTCAGCATGGATAGACTTCAAGATAATTAGCAATGATACTTCGAGATGTGTAGCGAATGGCTTAAGTTGGTCCAGATCTCAAGAGGTTCAAGAAAAAGAGATCACGTGAAGTATATTGTTTGGGCTATTTGCTTTCTTGGCCGCCAGGGTTTCCCTTTGAGGAATAACGACGAATCAGATATATCTGCACACCAGGGTAATTTAATTGAAATGATGGAGAAATTATCTAAAAGTGGCGTAAACATGAAGGCCAAGTTACAGCGCGGATTTGGTCACTATTGCAATGATCAGTGCCAAAACGACACACACTGATTTAACTGATTTGAAGGCAATATATTACTTCAGAAGAAAAATCAGCTAATTACTATGCTATTCTTGTGGACGACACAAAAGATGTTTCTTTTCATTTTACCTGAAGTCCCGGTAAGCGAGCCAAGAAGTACGGTTCGTTCTAGCCATGCGGCAAGGCAAACGGGAATACCTTTCCATATTCAATTCGGGATGCAGAAAATCTGCCACAATCTATAAACCGGTTAAAGAAGCATCTCCTTGTGAGCGGTTGGTGATTGCGGGACTAGATTATGAGAGAGAAGAATATAAGCAACTTCGGTCTTTCTTCTGTTATTATTATTTTTATATTTTTTTTATTTACGCTTTTACGCAAGCGTGTTCATGCAAAGTAAAATGTAGCAGTGACAAACAGAAAGTCACCTGAAAAACCAGTATGTTTAAAAATGGAAACAAAAAGTGGTTTTATTTATGGGGTATCTAGCTTAGGTATTTCATAACCTCAATTAAAAATCTAATTAAACCCTAGACTAAAACGCATGTAAAGTAAAATACGATTTGATGACAGAAAAATCATTAAGATATTTTGTCAGACAAATAAACATAAGTTTCACCAGAACTTGCTTCTAAGAAAACAAACAAGCGAATCGAACGCTCGACTTAAGTATATTTCGTCTCTTCCATTAATACAAAAATAGTATATTTTATAAACTTTTCACAAATCATAAAAAAAATTACGTTTATAGTTTTCCAGTTTATGCATTCCGAATCTGAAAATGCCGACATACATATTGTTAAGAAAGCAAAAGCTGTTACTAACTACACGAGGGTAATTGAGGTTTGTCCACGAGGTTTAAAGCCAAAATAATTTTTTTTAAGAAAGCAAAAAAAAACCTGGGGAGTTTTTTGGCTGTTACTAACTAAACAAAGTTAATACAGGTTTTATAAACGAGGTTTGGTTTATTATCGAAATGTAAATTTTTAAGATAAAAAAAAAAAAAAAAAAAAAAAAACACACAAACTTCTTTGTTTTTTGGTTGTTACTAACTAGACGAGGCTTATACACATTGTCTACCAGATGTCTAAATTATTCTTCCAGAGGAATTAAATAGATTTATTAACAATTATCTTCTCTCTCTCTCTCTACATACATACAAAAAAAAAGCACACACACACACACAGACTTGTTCACACAAGTTTCAGACTCAAGTTCTTTTTCACAAGTTCTTCTATAAAAAATATTATGGTTTACGCTCGTGGCAACATACCATTCAGTATTCAAAAATGGATAAAAAAGTAAATAATATTTACAGGTTAAACAGCTTGGATATTTTCAAATTTCCATTAAAAAAGGTAACATTCTACACTAAATACGGGTAAAGTACGAAAGGTTTGAGGGGAAAAACATCAGGATATGTATATTAAACTGACATGTAAACTTATATTGAACTGCTATTGCTCCAAGCAACAGGCCTCAGGATTAACTTAATTTTTTCTGAACTACAAGAGTAATTCTAACCGTTCCTGTCGTGAGGCTCAACCAGCACATATGAGAGCAAAATCAAAGGAAATAGGAGTCATTAGGCTAAATTATGAGAATATTTTTAACTTAATCTTTCAAAAAGAAAAGACATTGACCTTTCTTGCTGGGGGCTCAACCACCGTAGCAGGAAAGGCGGAAGCTGCAGGTAGGCGGTTGTCTACCAGCGATCTGTATTACTTCTTTCGAAGATTAGGAAAATCTTATCAAGTAAAAAAAAAAAAAAAAAAAAAAAATCAGATCACGTTTAATTAGCTTTGTAACAAGCATTTTAATGTAAAACAAAATTTAATAGTATTACAACCATAACGGACCGCCTTCCAATATGCTTAAAATACAGCAATAAGAGTTTAGATAATATTTACAGGCTATCTTGCTTAGATATATTCAAGCTTCCATAAAAAAAATTAGCCGCATCTTAGACTAAAAGGCAGTTAAAATGAAACAAGAATGAGACATAAACATCCTTTAAACACATTTCTGAGATATAAAAAAAAAAAGTTCCACCGGAATTTGTTTCTAAGACAACAAGCAACCGATTGTAATCTCATCTATAAAAAATGAAGATATATATTTAATAAACTTTCAGGGTTCCTCTGCAAAATAAAGTGGAATAGCCTAACGACCTTAGTTATATGCCCTTTCATTTACTTGAAGTTAATTTTTATTATTCGTATTAACCGAAAAATGAATTCCAAAGTAAATAATAACATTATAAATAGAATTATTTTAAAAGTATAGAGTAAGCATAAAAAGTATAGCCAGTAAAAGTATAAATATAACAAAGTTTACTTATATTATCAGTAGAAGTACATTAGGTTTATTAAAAAAGTAAGATTGTCTTTAAATCTGCTTTAGACACGTAATATTTATCAGTAGGCCAGCTGAAAATATACACAAGTACCAAAGTCGCTTTCACAACAGGCGTAAACCGAGATCCTTCCCACTTTTAAAATCTTTAAAAGTTAATTTTGGATAATCGAAGGTTCTATTAAATAAGTTTTCTTTTAGACTATTAAACCGCAACAAAATATCAATAGCTCTATTAAGAACACTGAAAAATAATTAAAAATGAGTCGCCAGTCCCCAAAACATTCAAATTTTGTAGATTTGACCTCATCCAAAGAAAACCTCATTTTATTTGCTCCCAATGGTTTGGGTTAAACATCAACTTAAATCTCTTTGTTGATCCTTTGTTTTTGGGCAGTTATGTGGTTAAGTTGACTAGTGCTCTGAACATAAATGTCTTTTTCAAGACAGAACAAGAACAAATAGTTCCCGAGCCGCAATATTTTTACAAGTAAACTCTCTGTATTAGATGTTTACACATTTCTAAATTTAGTCTTTGATTGATGGATCGCCAACAATCACTGAACCACCTCTATTCGCTGGAATCACTTGAGAAAAACAGTTTACTTTCCGTTTACATAATTGTATTAAAATTTCATACAAGATTTGTGTATTACAAACCAGGTTATACAAGGGCTAGACATCATAAAATTGTACATTGCACTAAAAAGTGAAGATGCTTCACCAAACTAGATTACATTTTTATCTTATAAACTAACTTTTAGGCATTTTTTTTTTACGTGTGATATTCTGAGAGTGCAAAATGTTTCCAGAGATTTTTGAGATCTCTGATTTTGAGATCCTCCCCCTCCACTTTCTTGAAATCCTGAATCGGCATTTGATTTCCCCAAATTATTTGTTGTTACTCTCGCCCCATCTATTTGACTCTTCCGCACCGTTGCCATTCTATCCATCTCTTTCTGCTGTATCATTATTTGAAGAAAAAATTAAAATTTAATTTTCCCAAAACGTCTTGAGTTACTGATGAAAAAATAAAAGAAAGAGTCCCTATTCAAAGGACACTTTTTGACCTTGTGGAATCAAGGCATGTATCCATTTCAAGCCCATTTTTTGGACTTGAATGAGAAAATATTTTGTGAAGCCTTAACAGCAGTTCATAACTACACGATATTTTTTTTTTTTAATCTTGAAAAGGAGCCTGAAGCCCTCAAAACACGTTTAATAACATTTTTTTTTATAGAGATTCTAACAATTTTAAAATAAAGTTAGCAGGAATATGAGAGGGGACTTTATGCATCTATCTTTTCCTGACGCTTTTCTGCAGGGTATAACATTTAGGAAAGTTGATCAAACAGTTTATGAAAACAGACTGTGATTAAGGAGTAACTCGCCTCAATAGTAACCGAAACTTTAAAAAATAATTTAGATAACAAAAGAACTGTTTTTTCATGCTGAATCCAAATATTTAAGATTTGTCAAGTTTAAAGCTACCCATCAAGAGCTACGAGCCCGAGAAATGACAAAGATGACATAAGTACTAAATTTATATATTGATTAGAAAGCATAACATTTCCCCTCAAAGACAAAAAAAAAACAACAAAAAATATAATTTAATCCATACCCCTCCAATTGTTTTATTTTCAAGAGACATTTAAGAACCCTGCCCTACCTCCTTGTACTTTAACCAAAAAAATGACACAAGTATTTAATAAATAATAAAAAAAAGTTTTTACCTTCGAACCAGCGGCGATGAAAAAATTATCTAACATTTATCCTAAGTATTGAAAAAAGGGAAACTTTTCTACTAATTAAGTCACAAAGAAGCCAGATATTTAATTCTCATCTCTTTTAGAACTAGCACAAAACATAACTTTAGTATAGGCAAGCCATGCCAGTAGAGATATTGTCTGAATAGTATTACTTAATCCATCTCATCATCCCAACTGCCTCTCAGACATAGCTGCAAGACAATTTAACACATTTAATTAATGTTCATGAAGTAAGAAACGCTTAAATGTTTGCAATGATCAAAATTAAATGTAATTTGTGAAATATGTACTTGGGACGTTTTGATTTGAGTGGTCAAATGTCAATTCTACCGGCTACACTGATTGACTATCAATCACTTTGTACCTCCTTAAATAATCCAGTATAATCAAAAGTCAAAAAATAAGCAACATATTTATATAGATAAAGTTGAAGACTAAATGGGGCAGATCCAGGATTTTCTTTAGGGGGAGGGGGTGCATGATAGGATGCTTGGATAAACTTGCGAACAAAGAAATACCCGCAATTAAGCAAACCCAAAAAGACAGCAAAAAAAGTAATGATATCAATTTCTTCGCCTCAGTGCCATAACAAGACTCGGAAAAAAAATTTTGAAAGTAAAAAGAAGTAAATATTTTGCTTTTCAGACCCGTTGTGACAGCGCAATCCTGAAACATCCTTTTGACAGCCTTAAGATGTTAGGATTTTAAATTTCTCCTCCTTGGTATTACGAAATGAAGATTCTACCCTCCTTTTGTGGATTAAATTTCCTCCTTTTTGCGGCCTTTGTAGTAATAGGGACAGATTTCCTTGATAAACCTAAGTAAAATATTTTTTGGCAGTATGCCAAAATTTAATTGCTCACACTTTTATCTAAAATGCTTAAATCCTCAGCAAAATCCAAGTCTAGCAAAGTTTTCCTTCCAATTTGATTCCGTATTCTTCCGCTACCTTTCCTATACTCCTTAAGACAAAGTCCATCCGAATGATCCATATAAAGGGGGATAGTACACAACCCTGTTTGTCTCCTAATTTAATATGAAACCAGCTGTTAACCTCATTTCCTACCTTAACTGCAGCAGGGTTAATCTCAGACTTAACGCTAATCACTTTAATGTATTTGTCTGGTATACCATACAAAGATAAAACCTTTGCAAAAGTCTTCTATCAACAGAATCGAACACTTGCTCATAATCTATAACAATGAAAACCAAAGAGACCAGGATAATGCCTCGGTAATTACCACACACTCTCTTGTTAGGTTATTGAGTTTGTTGTATGTCAACCAAGAGTACTATAGTCCTTAACAATTGCATAGCAAAAAAATAAGAAAAAAAGTAAAAAAAAAGAAGACAGGGAATAAATGTAATGATTGTCAGGATGTTGAAGGCAAATATAAAAAAAAATAATAACAAGAGCTAAGAGCTCTAGCAAAATTCTAAGAATCAATATATTGATTCAAAAGGAAAATCAGAGGCTTAATGCCGGTCGAGATTTAAAATAAGAGCTCTGAGTCGAGTCCTTCTAAATATCAAAATTCATTAAGATCTGATCACACGCTCGTAAGTTAACAATACCGCAATTTTTCCTCTCCCTTCTGTCCCCCAGATGGTCGAATCGGGGAAAACGACTTTATCAAGTCAATTTGTGCAGCTCCCTGACACTCCTTCTAAATATCAAATTTCATTAAGATCCGGTAACCCGTACTTGAGGTAAAAATACCTCAATTTTTCTGATTTTTCCAAATTAACAACCCCCAGCTCCCTCAAAGAGAACGGATCCGTACCAATTATGCCAATCTAGTATCTATAACTTGTGCTTATTCTCCCCATCAAGTTTCACACCGGTCTCTCCACTCTAAGGGTTTTCCAAGATTTCTGTTCCCCCCTCCAACCCCCTATGTCCCCGGACCCGATTCGAATTGAAAATGAAGCATCTGAGACATAAGATTCTTCTATATATCAAGTTTCATGAAGATCCAATCACCCATTCGTAAGATACCTCGACTTTCACGTTTTCAAAGATTTCTGGTTTCCCCCTCTAACTCCCTTCAATGTCACCGGATCTGGTCGAGATCTGAAATGAGAGTTCTAAAGCACAAGATCCTTCTAGGTATCAAATTTCATCTGTTCGTAAGCTACAATTACCTCATTTTTTCTAATTTTTCCGAATTACTCCCCCCCCCAACTCTACCAAAGAGAGAGGATCCGGTCCGGTAATGTCAGTCACCTACCTTGGAGTTGCTAATTCTTTCCACGAAGTTTCATCCTGATCTCTCCGCTTTAAGCGTTTTCCAAGATTTCCGCCCCCCCCTCCGAATGACACTGGATCCGGTTGGAATTTAAAATAAGAGACCTGAGTTTCGAGGTCCTTCTAAATATGAAATTTCATTAAGATACGATCACTCTTTCGTAAGTCATAAACACCTCATTTTTTCTATTTTTTTAGAATTAACCCTCCCCCCAACTCCCCCAAAGAGAGCTGATCCGTTCCGGTTATGTCAATCCCGTATCCAAGATTTTAGGTTCCACTATCCCCCAAACTTCCCCTTCACCGGATCCGGTGGGAATTTAAAATAAGAGCTCTGAGACACGATATCCTTCTAAACATCAAATTTCATTAAGATCCGATCACTCCTTCGTAAGTTAAAAATACCTCATTTTATTTAATTTTTCAGAATTAACCCTCCTCCCCCAAAGGGAGCGAATCCATATCTAGGACTTAAGATTATTTTTACAACCAAGTTTCATCTCGATCCCTTAACCCTAAGCGTTTTTCGATATTTTAGATCCCCCCTCAATTCCCCCCAATGTCACCGGATCCAGTCGGGATTTAAAATAAGAGCTCTGAGACACGACATTCTTCCCAGCTTCAAATTTCACAAAGATCCGATCACTCCTTAGTAAGTTATAAATACCTCATTTTTTTAATTTTTCAGAATTAACCCCCCCCCCCCCAAATCCCCCAAACAGAGCAGATCCGTTCCGGTTATGTCAATCGCGTATCTAGGACTTCTGCCTATTTTTCCCACCAAATTTCATCACGATCCCTTCATTCAACGCCTTTTCCAAGATTTTATGTACCCCCCACCAACTCCCCCAATGTCACCGGATCTGGTCGGGATTTAAAATAAGAGTTCTGATATACGATATCCTTCCAAACACCAAATTTCATTAAGATCCTATCACCCGTTCTTAAGTTAAAAATACTTAATTTTTTTTATTTAACCGAGTAACGTTAAAAATACTTAATCTTATTTTC
>NC_088869.1:34501748-34502117 GCF_032884065.1 Artemia franciscana | reverse complement strand
GATTTTATTACCACCTTTATTCTTTTTTCTTGTATTCACTAAAATAGTTCATGCCTTTTAAATTACTTAACCAAATTGAAGCAAAATGAGAGAAAGAATAACAGAACTTGGCTATTATAAATCCTTCCGCTACGATTCCATTTTCCTTTCTAAGTTCTTCCCTCCAACCTGTGTTGTTTCATCTTTTTGTCATTTTAAATATATCGAGTTACTGGAACTTTTAATTTCTAAGGGAAAAGCTTTATGCCTAGAAAGAGAAGTGAGTTTGACAAACACAAACTGAGTTCTTTTTAATTTAAAAAGTACCCTTGAAGAAACTATTAAATCCAGCAGACGGGGAAACTTGTTGTTTTCCAATTTTCATCAAAT
>NC_088869.1:34489818-34501648 GCF_032884065.1 Artemia franciscana | reverse complement strand
GACTATTCTATTCGGACTTAGGAAGGAATTTATCAAAGCTTTTGAAAAAATAAATAGGTTCTGAGACCAATCTAGCTATACTTGACCGAGCTATACTTGATTTCCCCATCAACGCCCCGCTCTTTACGCTAAAGTTTGACTTTTCCTCTCAACTCTGCTTTTTAAAACAGTAAAAAACTTTAGCGTAAAGAGCGGGGCGTTGATGAGGAAGCAGCCCCTTTCATATACGAAGTAATTTCCGTTCGTTTTAAGTTTTGATGTCGCTCCTTACTTTCAGCTAAAAAAACTTGTTTTTTATTTAATCTCTGAACGTTTTTGAATCAATGCATGTTTTGATTTTAGCTCTCCGCAGATGAATGATTAACACGAAATTTGCAAGTTTTTTTTTGTGGCTAAATCGCTTTCTCATAGTTTTGATCGAATGGTTTTGAGAAAAAAGGGAACGGTGGAGGAAGCCCAGTTGCCCTGCGATTTTTTGGTTACTTAAAAAGGCAACTAGAACTTGTAATTTTTTTACGAATGTTTTTATTAGTAAAAGATAAACGTAACTTATAAATTAGCTTACGTAACGAACTTTTGTAACCTCATGTTTTTATTACATATATGAGGTGTTCACTCCCTCGTCAGTACCTCGCTGTTTACACTAAAGATTAAATTTTGTCCCAATTCATTAAGGATGACCCCTGGATCACAAAACCCGTAGAATAAATAGTTGAAATAACTAAAAAACTTTAGCGTAAAGAGCGAGGTATTAGGAGGAGGTGAGACCCTCATATACGTAATAATTTCTGTTCGTTTTAAGTTTTAATGCTGCTCCTTATTTCCAGTTGAAAAAACTTGTCATATTTATTTTTTCATTGTTTTTTTTTAATAATGCTAGAAAATCCTGCGCTCCCTTCATGGAAATTTTCTTCCCCCATGGCAAATTCCTCGATGGAAAGTTCCCCCAACATATCTCCCTCTTCTCAGCCCCTCCCCCAACCAAAAAATCCCCCTGAAAACGTCTGTACACTTCCCAATAACCATTACTATATGTAAGCACTGGTCAAAGTTTGTAACTTGTAGCCCCTCCCACGGGGACTGTGGGGGAGTAAGTCGTCCCCAAAGACATAATTATAAGGTTTTTCGACTACGCTGAATAAAATAGCTATCTCAGAATTTTGATCCGTTGACTTTGGGAAAATAATTAGCGTGGGAGGGGGCCTAGGTGCCCTCCAATTTTTTGGTCACTTAAAAAAGGCACTAGAACTTTTCATTTCCGTTAGAATGAGCCCTCTTGCAAGATTCTAGGACCACTGGGTCGATACGATCACCCCTGGAAAACAAAAAACAAAAAAACAAACTAACAAATAAACACGTATCCGTGATCTGCCTTCTGGCAAAAAATACAAAATTCCACATTTTTGTAGATAGGAGCTTGAAACTTCTACAATTGGGTTCTCTGATACGCTGAATCTGATGGTGTAATTTTCGTTAAGATTCTATGACTTTTAGGGGGTGTTTCCCCCTATTTTCTAAAATAAGGCAAATTTTCTCAGGCTCGTAACTTTTGATGGGTAAGACTAAACTTGATGAAACTTACATATTTAAAATCAGCATTAAAATGCGATTCTATTGATGTAGCTATTGGCATCAAAATTCCATTTTTTAGAGTTTTGGTTACTATTGAGCCGGGTCGCTCCTTACTACAGTTCGTTACCACGAACTGTTTGACACTAGTAGACATAAAAGTGAGCGCCGTAATAAAAACGCTTTAAAATAATGTTTAGTGCTCTTGCGTTATTTCTTCTTTTTCGGTTCGTTTCATTCAAAACGCACAATACTCTGTGGTGCTAAGACTCATAAAACGCTTGGTCCGGTGGCGTATAGCATTTATATGACCTACAATTAAATACAAGTTTACTGGAAAACTTAGTCATTTCACTTTTCCTTGTTAAATAAATAATAATAGAGCTAAAATTCATATAGATCAATCAAGTATAAATTTACACCAATTTAAAGCAAGCAACCATTCCTGTATTACAGATAAAACTTCTCTCTAAAAAAGAAGAAAAATCAAATGGGCGTTTGATACTCTGAATCGATATTCTCCAAGTCAGTAACGCTGATTTGCAATGTTTTCGTCGTCAGGTAAGAATGCCAAAAATAAGAACATCACCAGTAAAGGAGCATCAAATAAGTAAGGAGCTGTAGGTAAGGAGCGACTCGGGCTAATAGTAAAAAAATAAATAAATAAAAAAGTGAACTTGGATTACTTTGAAAATATCAAAAGAATTCTTTTTTTTGTGCTGATTCCAAATATATAAAATTCATTAAGCTCGATGTTTCCCATTAAGAGTTTCGAGCCTGAGAAAATTTGCCTACTACTGCTACTAATTCACTGCAGCAAGACGCTTGAGGCCAACACAGCTACGCAGGCTCCTGTTCCATCCCAATAAGCCTTCATCCTCCTCTCTACATCCTTCCAAGAAGTTCCCATTTTCCTTCTTACGATATCCTCCTACCCCATCCGAGGACGACCTGCTTTTCCTTTGACCCTAGACCGTTGGCCGACAAGGACAATCTTGGTCTATCTGTCTTCCTTCATCCGCAGAACTTGTCCTAGCTATATCATCTTTTGTCGCATTATAGCCCTTTATAGCTGGATTGAACTACATTATTCCCAGAGCTTACTGTTTGAGATACGATCAGTCAGTCGGGTACTCAAAACAATCCGTAGTTAATTTCTCTGGAAAATACCTAGAATTTCTCCTCCGTTTTTCGGAGCGCCCACGCGTCAGAACCATACTAGACGACTGTCATCACTATAGCTTCCAATATTCCTTCGCTACCCTTTCTAAGACCACACTGTTAATCTCTTAAAACTGTATCTACGGCATCTCTAAGTCTAAAAAGTAAAATCATACTAAGCGGTTTGGTTCCCACAGAAGCCACGCTAACGGCTCAATAATAACCAATTCTTTGTCACTTTTCTTATGGAGGGGTTTGATTAGAGTCTCAAAACAATTGCTAGGTGCTTCCTCTTTTTCAAAAATCATGTTCGTAATTTTCAGTGACTGATGCCTTATTATTTTTTAATCCTTTTAATACTGTTGCTAGTTCTTCCTCACAAAATAAATCTTCCTTCACATTCAAGGTATCACAAAATTTTTCACCACTTCCTCTGTATCTTTTCCTGCAATTGTATCTTGGTTTAACGCATTCTCCAAATGTTCTGCCCACCTCTCTTTAATTCTTTCCTTCTCACTAATTGTGGCCCCATTCCTATCTTAACTGGGACAAGTCCATATTGACTATTCCTTCTCAATTCATTAACATACCTGTACAATATTTTACCCTTCACACCTCCTTAATTTACGTTTTAGCTTTCTCCACTTTCTTTACATTCCTTTTATTTTTGTATGATCGATCAATCAAATAATTCTTGTTTCTTAATGTTTGAATTAACTAGGTTGATTCATTTGATTTCTCATGAAATAATTTTTAGTTGCGTAAAATTTTGCGTCAGATATAAAACAATTCGTGGTAACGAACTGTAAGTAACAAAAGAAAAGAATTTTTATGCTGATTTCAAATATAAGTTTCATTATGTTTAGCCTTGCCCATAAAAAAACAAGAGCTAAGAGCACTTGTGACGAGGTCGGAAGAGCCAAGAGCTCATACGGTGTGAGCTCTGGCAAAATTCTAAGAATCAATAGATTGCTTTAAAAGAAAAATCAGAAGTTTAATGCCGGTCAGGATTTAAAATAAGACCTCTGAGTCACGAGGTCCTTCTAAGTATCAAAATTCATTAAGATCCGATCACCCACTCGTAAGTTAAAAATGCCTCAATATTTATAATTTCTCCTCTCCCTCCACCCCCCCCCCCCAGATGGTCGAATCGGGGAAAACGACTTTATCAAGTCAATTTGTGCAGCTCCCTGACACGCCTACCAATTTTCATCGTCCTAGCACGTCCAGAAGCACCAAACTCGCCAAAGCACTGAACCCCACCCTCTAACTCCCCCAAAGAGAGTGGATCCAGTCTGGTTACGTCAATCATGTATCTACGACATTTATAAGCGTTTTCCAAGATTTCTGGTTTTCCCCTCCAACTCCCTCCAATGTCAACAGATCTGGTCGGGATTTGAAATAAGAGCTCTGAGACATGAGTTCCTTCTAAATATCAAATTTCATTAAGATCCGGTCACCCGTTCTTAAGTTAAAATACCTCAATTTTTCTAATTTTTCCAAATTAACAACCCCCAGCTCCCCTAAAGAGAACGGATCCGTTCCAATTATGTCAATCACATATCTATAACTTGTGCTTATTCTTCCCATCAAGTTTCATCCCGATCTCTCAACTCTAAGCGTTTTTCAAGATATCCGGTTTACAAGATTTTCGGTTTCCCCCTCCAGCTCCTCCCGATGCCACCAGATCTGGCCGGGTTTTAAAATGAGAGTTCTAAAGCACAAGATCCTTCTAAAGATCAAATTTCATTAAGATCTGATCACCCGTTTGTAAGTTAGAAATACATCGTTTTTTCTAATTTTTCCGAATTACTCCCCCCCCACTCCACCAAAGAGAGCGGATCCGGCCCGTATATTTCCGTCACTTAACTTGGACTTGTGCTTATTCTTCCCACCAAGTTTCATCCTGATCTCTCCGCTTTAAGCGTTTTCCAAGATTTCCGGTCCCCCCAATAACACTGGATTTGGTCGAGATTTAAAATAAGAGATCCGAGTTACAAGCTTCTTCTAAATATGAAATTTCATTAAGATCCGATCTCTTGTTCGTAAGTTAAAAATATCTCATTTATTCTAATTTCTTAGAATTAAGCTTCCCCCCAAACTCCCCCAAAGAGAGTGGATCCGTTCCGGTTATGTGAATCATGTATCTAGGACTTGTGATTATTTTTACCACCATGTTTCATCCCGATCCCTCCACTCTAAGCGTTTTCCAAGATTTTAGGCCCCCCCAACTCCCTGCAATGTCACCGGATCCAGTCGGGGTTTAAAATAAGAGCTCTGAAAGACGATATCCTTCCAAACATCAGATTTCATTAAGATCCGATCACCCGTTCGTAAGTTAAAAATATCTCATTTTTCTAATTTTTTGGATTTAACCCCCCCCCCAGATTGTCGAATCGGGGAAACGACAATTTCTAATTTAATCTGGTCTGGTTCCTGATACGCCTGCCAAATTTCGAGTCAATGCCTCCCTCTTTACGCTGATGTTTTTTTTTTTAGTACATTCAAAAGAGCTATTTATTCTAATTAAACGGCCTTTGTGATTCATATGTCATTCTGATAGAATTGGAATAAAATTCGAACTTTAGCGTAAAGAGTGAGGTAATGACTAGGGGACAAACCTACTAATATACGTAGTAATTTCTGTTCGTCTTTTGTTTTAAAGTTGCTCTTTACTTTCCGTTGAATAAACCTTTTTTTTTATTTTATTATAAGAGAGCGGCAGTAAGTATTGTGTCTTTGGAGAAGGGCACATGTACAATAAACTGCGTTTAAATGCCCAAATTGCCGAACACTCCATGATCCATCATAAATATAGAAAGAGGTATGGTGACGAGGTGGGGTTAGGGTTTAATCTATCATCTCCACCCATTTAAAGGAAGCCTGAACAAGGGTGCTGCGAAGTCATACCAGAAAATTGTTTCTAATACTTGTTACAAAGCTTCATCTAACGAGACTCATTTGCTTCGTATTTCATACAATTGTATATTTTGATGTGTAAGTACGCATCAACTATTATGGAGGAGGGGCGGTGGTTCATTATCATAGTTGGTCTTTGTTTACACTGCAATCCATTTTTGGATCTCCAGCCTCTATTTGGATATGAAATCCACATAGCATCTTATTTCTCTGTTTTCTTTTAAGGTGCCGTTACGTCTTGTGGTTCTCCACCATCCATAATTAACGGACTAGGAAATATAATTCAAATGGATCAGAGACAGATAGGAGATTTTTTAAACGAATATCAAGGATCTGAAGGGATTTTAGCTAACAAGCCTGAATCCTATTCAATAGGTGAGTTTTCATTAATGATGTTTTCAAAGGGTCAAAAGGATGAAAGGATGTTGTCAAAGTTTGTTTTGTTCTATTTCCGATTGTCTCTTTTAGTACTACGCATTTTTCCTAGTACCAATCAAATGATTGAATAATTCGAAAAAAGTCTCTATGGGATTCATAATTTTACTCAGAATTTCAAACCATGAAATAGATTCAGTCAGTCTATCTGTATTGAGGGACGCTATTTAGCATAAAATTTTGTTACCTAGGCAGCATGAAGTGGTCTTTATTTAGCGACGAAGTGGCTGTGAAGAAAAAACAAAGTTGTGCTTCTTTTCTTAGTCAACGCTAGTTTCTTGAGTGTAACATTTTTAAAGACAATTAACTTGCACTAACTTTTTTGAAATGGCACCTTTACTTGTTCGTAATTTCCCTATTAATGCTACTGATGAAAACGAACTTTAACTTCCTGAAACCCGATTACGTTTTGAGCACTTTTTTTCTTTATTACCTTTTAAGCCCGGAATCTGGGAATAGCAAAGTGCTGATAATAAACTGTTGCAGCAGAAATATTTCAATACAAACTTGATTAGGTCATTTTTACCGATATCATTACATAAAACGTTTTCTTGGAATCAGTAATCTTTTCGACGAGATAACGAAGTAAAATTGGGATTGAAATCTGGAAACAATTTGGCATTACTATAGAACAATTCTATGACATTACTATTGGTAACTGTTTACCTATACTAGCTATGTCACTTCGTACCAGAAGCAAAGCTAGTGCATGTTTAAACTGAAAATATCTGTTACTCTAGCAAAGAAACGGTTCACAAGCAGTAATGTTTCCATCAGAATCTATGGGTTATGCAGAACAAGCTATGATGGAGTATTACCAGGTGCTTGACCTTCGCTCGGACCCTGGCACTAGGCACTTGTAAATCTCAAGTTAAGCAATATCATAATTATCGTGCCATTCTTTAGTTTTAAGTTATGAGGTGTCAAGCCAGAAATTTCGAGTGAATTAAGAAAATTCTGGTGTAAATTCAAATCCTCCATACTGTTATTCTTCACAGAATTATAACGTAGTGTTAGGGTTCTAGCTCTGGGCACTACACCCTTTTTTGGGGACTAAAACTTGCCTATACTACAGACTTTACACCTGAGGGTTGTCCTACTTTAATGACAGATGAAACTACAGAGGGTACATCTCCTTTGCATACTTCCACGAAAATCTCATTTCAATATATCTACGAGACCCTAGCAACCAGCCATAGCAACCACATCCAATATAAAGCTGGATTTTCAATGTATTTCACGTTAGCAAGAAAGTAGAATTCAGAGAGTGAACCGTTTTGAATATTCTCTTTATCATCAATTTTTTATTTGACAATACATACTAGCAAAAATGAGTGGTTTGTTTACACTATTAGAAGTTGATACTGGAGCTGGCAGTAGCAATGATACAAAGACAAGAGTACCAAACATAGGAGTAGAAATGACAAGAGGATCTCGACTGAGCCTTGAATGGGATGATATGTATGCAAGATATGTGATATCATTGAGCAAATTCAAATTGGAGGAACAGTTACGTTTTGCAGCAAAACGCATTATAATGAATATACATAGACTTCAAGCTGCTTTGAATGTAATACTGAAATATATTGAGGACACTAAGTTGAACCAGTAAGTGAAAAATGAGTGATATATTTTGTTGTAATTATGTAATACAAATGTTTCTAAGTCGAAAGTCTTTTTCTCGTTTGATTTTTTAGTAGGTTGTCATTCCTCTCTCTATATGGATATTACCGAAGAAGAACTCGATTATACATCTCTCTCTCTAGAACTAGAAAAGAACACTCTCTTCATCGATCGTAAGTGAGTTTCATTTTAGTGGTGAGAGTCAACACTGGAAAAATATTCTATACATGTCCACTATGCATGTATACACTGGGCAGCAGGTTATCATGTGAGAGTTTTATAATTATTAACAAGTATGATGAAAAGTGTAGATTATGCAATCCATGTAAATTGTTTATAGAATATGAAGTACAAATTAAAGACGGTAATTCCTGTCTTGGAGAGATTTGTGACTTTCACACTTGAGGATTCCTATGCTCCAATTGTCACTATGATAAATGTGATCGGTGGGGGAATATCTATCCCGGTATGATTTGAAAGAAACCAAAACGAGATTTTTTTTATTTCTAAGAGACTGGTATCGTCGTTGTTTTAAATTGTTATGGGAGGAAGAATCAGGTCTACGCTTCAACTGTTGGAATAACAAGAAAATTTGGTTTCTACGTCATCGTTGTGAAGACAATGGCTACTATGATTATAAGGCTACTGATTTTTATTTAGCTGTTACAGAAAGTGATTCTCCATTTGAAAATATTGTATATGATATTGCTTCAAATAAGCGAACTGAAACAGGTGAATTTTACGGTGTGAGTAAAATAGTATGATTGACTTCACAATGAATTACAATAAGAATGAAGTTACATTACTGTTGAAAATGTGACCCTGACTTTGCACATCAAGAATATACAGTGAATTCAGATGATATGCCGCCATTTATTGTTCTTGACAACTATCTATACGTAGAAGAAGAAATTTAGAGAGGAATTTTTTTTTTTATGTATATATACATTTTTATTAATAATCAAATTTAAAACCTTTTTTCGAAGAATGTATTTGTAGGGCACTGAAATTAATATTATGGTGGTATGAGTGTATGTTTTCCATTAGGAAGTAATTCGGGTGAGGATTGACTACGAATACATAGTCGAGTTCAAAACTTTGCTCATACGAGTCTCATTGTCGAAGGTCTTCCAGCACGGTCTTCATCGATGACCTCTTCCCGACCCTCCAAAAAGGCCTGGTACCCCCGGAACGCATCACCAGCTGGTAAAGCAACATCTTGGTAAGCTTGCTGGGTCATATCAAACATCTCTGTAGCAGATTTACAGAGTTTCACACAGAATTTAATCGTGTACCTCTGCTCTAAGGAACGCTGCATTTTCGGCTTGCATTACTCACGGAAACGTGTCACGTAAGAATGCCTGTCCTGACTCTCCAGGTGCTCGGAGACAATTGAACAGCCGTTCATTCGCTCGCTAAGAACGCCTTCTACCGAATCCAGTCGGCGCACGCACACTCCGAAGCACAGTCGCGGAGGAAGAAAATAAGTCCTGTTACTTTTCGGACAAACACTGTAGATGCAATATTTTAGGAATAGTATTAAGTTTTATGTTTCAAGGAAGCTTGAGGAGGTGTAAACTGATCAAAGAATACTATGTGTGTCCGAATTTTCTAAAAGCTGTATTAAAAATTTAAAATTTTTTTTCGAATATATAGATTTTAATGCAACCTACGAATTCCTATAGAGAAAACGAAAAGATTTAAAATATATTTTTCTTTACCAATGATTTTACTAATGACTGAAAACAAAATATATTTTAAAGATATTCACTTTTTTAACTTCGATAAATAAAAAAATTAATAGACTTCAAATAATAGATATCAGTATGCGTGGATTAAATTGTCAATCCGTGTTCATTTGTTTTTTTTTTCAGTAAAGTGTAAATTATATTCTGGTCTCTAGGAGGCATGAAAGTGTGAGCCCTACTCATGTTAATTTCCGCTGGTTTTGAGTTCGACTCGGTTATTTATTGTATTTATGTTCGCTTTGGAATTCATTTATTTATTGGTGATTTGTGATAGTTTTACGTTTGGAAGATTGTCTGACTTTATTTCTGATCATTTTTTGGTTAATTATTTTTGGGTTTATCATTTTTGGGGATTTTTACTTTACTTTGAAAAACTTGTTTTGTGGCATTCTTTTTTTTTATTAATTTCTTTCTGTTTTTTATAACATAGTCTTTTTCATGGAAAAAGAAAATAATGTTTTACATCTTTTCGTTTTTTTTCTGTAAGAATCCATGACTTGTATAACTATTTGTATGTTGGAAAAAAATTTCAACAGTTTTTAACAACATACACCCTTTTGAAAATCTGGACATAAATAGTATCGTTGAATTGTGCTGCGAGAGCAAAACTTTGGTTTTGTCCCGGGTTTTTTTGGCTTATTTTTTTTTCTATGCCGCCGATGTCGGCTTATTCCTGGAAACTGGTAAGGGTCTAACCTGTGCGGTTTTGTACGGAAAGTGTAGACCTCAGGTCGGATTGATGAATATGGCATTACATTTTGGAAAGCTCCGCAGAACTCTTGCCTGGGGCCAAAAAGGATGGTTTTGCTTGTCCACGAGCCAGAGCCTTAAGTGTGCGAAGTGAAGTGGAGTTATGTAGCCTATGTCAGAGAGGAGTATCTGAAGTTGTGTAACCAAGCTTTCGTTTCATCAAAGCATATTTCTGCTTTCGAGTGGAAAGCTACGCTCTAGCAGGCAAGCAGGCAGGCACTACTTTCAAATTGAAGATGGACTAAAATTTATAAGTGTTAAATATATGCGGCAGTTACCCGGCCCCATAGCCAATATATCTTCTTTGAGTGATAAATAGAAAAATTTACAGAAGCAAAAAAGCGGCATTTTCCCACGGGTCCGAAAGTGCTGCCGTGATTTTCGCTGGGTTTATCATTTGTTTTTTCGGACTTGGGATTGAGGTAGAGAAATGTTATCAGATGTACCTCTTAAACTTTAAAAGTTCTGTCATAGCTAAAGAAATTGGAATTTATCCTTTGCTCCTTTCTAAGTGGTGAGGTTAGAAAGTTGGCCTACGGACAAAAAAAATCAGCTTTTGAACTAAGACCGATAGAATTTTCGACGGCAATCGATAGCTCTGGATGAGCTGATCAAAGTATATGTCATTCATTTTTTTATACAAAAATTCCTTCATGAGATATACTAGTTTGAAAGTTTCAAGGGGACAACTTCAGAAGTAGGTTACACACTGAAACCAAAAATAAGCCGATACCAATTGTGAGACATGTAGGGGACTTGTAAGGAAAGGTCAGCTGTTAGCTCATAATCATCTTCGGCAATAAGGGGTTTGCAAATTTTGCTATTTGGTGTACCTATTATTTGTTTCCCGTGTATTTGATGGTAAGACCGAGTTGGTTACAGTGGTAAGACATGTAGGGGACTTGTAAGTAATAATCGTCTGTTAGGCTACAATAATCTTTAGTGAAGGGGGGTTTGTAACTTTTGCTAGTTGGTGTTGCCTACCCAAACTCACTGTAACCTAGAATTAAGTGTTTGCGCAACGGGTACAAACGATAATGTAAAACAACGAGACAGTTTCGTAATAATTAATAGAGTGTCATCTATGGTATTTTGATCCTGAAAAGTTACGGATAGCTTTATAATACCAACTAGATTATATAAGATATTGTCCCAAGTCTTGATCCGTCACGATGTCTACGATTGAAAAGGATAAATTTCAACTGGCTACAAAGTCAATTTAGTCCCTTCTTTCGATATTCTTTTGTTATTGTTGTTTTTTCAACGCTGAGGAATAGCCTTTGATCATGTGATTACCGATCGCGTTCTTCTTTGAACATAGCGTTTTAAAAGCTTCGATAGGCAGACAACTTCAGCGCTTAAGCAATAACAAAGAAACAAAACCAAAGTGTTGCTCTCACAACACTTTATTCGGCGAAGCCGGACAAAGGTTGCCGCAACACTTCACGTTGCTCAGGCAACGTTGGTCTAGTTTAGTTTTATATCTCCTCCAGTTGACCTGCAAAATTAAACTTATTTCCAAAAAATTGTACCTATGCTCTTTTACAAGCTGGATACACTTACATTCTTTTGATTTACGCTGTTTATTATATTGCTTATATGCCCTTTTTTAAATTTGCATTTAT
>NC_088869.1:34488851-34489718 GCF_032884065.1 Artemia franciscana | reverse complement strand
ATAGTTTATTTGTTTAATCGAAACTCCCCTAAACGTTTCCTAAGTTTCTCTTTAATACTCTTAGCACCATTAGTTACAGCAATTGTAATAGTAGTATTAATAGTATACATATTGTGCGTTCTGGCTAGTTCAAAATCCGCCACAACTTACCCTGAATTGTCCAAATTAATAATGTATATCTTTCTTATATATTGCTGTGTCACCGTTTCGATAATCTACCTGCTCGTAGTATCATGATCAGGTAGATTATAGTATCTACCTGCTCATATATTATCAGTAGTAATAGTTGAAGCAGTAGCAGTAATAGTACTAGTAATATGAGTAGAAACAGTAGCATTAGGATGCAAATATTTTCATATGGCTAGTTCAATATCCCCCACAATAAGCCCTGTAAGTTTAAACTTCAAACACCAAACCTATCAGAAGATATTGATGGTACGTTTAACAACATGAATGCGGATGGCGTATTGTGACTCAGTTCACCTTTCTTTCTTAATATTCCCTGATAATCTCACCTTCATACCCTTAGGAACAGTTGTAATAGTAGGCACAGTAGCAGTATTAATAATAGTAGTTGTATTAACAATAATAGTACTAGTACTGATAGCAGCAGTAGCATCAACATATTGCCTTTTGATCAATTGAACATCCTCCTCATCAATAATATAATGATAACAATATTGATAACATATATCATACGCTTCCTGAAATTTTCATTTTAATACTCAAGTAGTTATTAGTTTTACAAGATGTTGCAATAGATGTAGTTTATTGGAGCAGTAAATGTTGTAGTAAAAGTAGCAGTGGTTGTAGTATTAGTAGTGGTGTGCACATTTTTCCTTTTGGTCAATTGGACTTTCAATTTCA
>NC_088869.1:34440145-34488751 GCF_032884065.1 Artemia franciscana | reverse complement strand
TTTGATAGGACAATAGAACTTTCAATTTCAGTTGAAAGCTTTTATGCCCCTTGTGCATAACTTATAATCCTTCCTCTTAAGCTCTGGAGGGTTTTGTCAACCCTGGAGGCATTGTTATATGATCCTTGGACTATTTTGAACAAAAAGGTTTTCTCAAAATTTCGATCGGATGCATTCGTGGGAAAGAGGGCTTGGAGGGGGGGTATGTCCCTTTCCATCACTTTTTACTCTTTAAAAGGCAACTAAAACTTTCAATTTACAATCAAATGAGCCTCCTCCAAGTTCATGCGACCACCCCTTCTATAAAATTGTGTATGCCCCCCAGGCATAGCCCACAACCCTTGCTTTTAGCTCTGAGTTTTTGTGTCAAGCCTGGAGGCATTGTTATATGATCTTTGAACTATATTGAATAAATCGGCTATCTCAAAATTACGATAGGATCTATTTGGGGAAAATAGGGCCTAGGTGGGGGGGTTAGTCTCCCTTTGATCACCTTTGATTCTTAAAGAAGGAACTAGTGCTTTAATATCCAATCAAGTGATCCTCCTTCAAATTTGAACGATCACCCTGCTATAAAAACCTTATATGCCCCCTGGGCATAACCTACAGCTCTTGCTCCAAGGCTCAGGGAGTTTGTATATACCCGGGAGGCATTTTGTATGATGTTTGGACTAATTTAAACGAAATTTACATATTAGTTTGATCAGATCTACTTGGGGTAAAAGGCGCGGAGGAGGGGCTCGTTACCCTCCGATGACTTTTGACTCTTAAAAGGGGCAATATAACTTTTGATTTCCAATCGAATGAGCCCTATCCAAATTTTCTATGGCTCTGGAGGAGGGAGGTTAGACATCCCCAGAGACATAATTACTGGACTTTTCAATTATGCTGTACAAAATGGATATTGTGAAGTTTCGATTGGATGGGTTTAGGGAAATGATAGGCGTAGGGGGGCTGGTTGCCCTTCAATTTTTTTACTCTTTAAAAGGGCACTGGACTTTCAAGCTCCTTTCGAAGCTTTTACGAAAACTCCATCTATGACAAATACCTTCGTAATAATACATTGCGCTCACATCGCTCTTTATTTAAGCAGCGCTATTGCGCTGCCTATGAAAGCATGACGTTAAAAAAACTTCTCTCCTTCCTAAAACCCCACTTTTCTTAACCTGTAAAATTACATGAAAAATAAGTACATGTGGCTTATTAATAGTTAATTAGGGACATACGTAAGGGAAGGGGTCACTCAGACAAGTAGCCCCTAGAATATTGAATTTTCTTAAATTTTTCTTCCAGTATCTTGTATTTTCTGTATAATGTGCCTATTTTTCGAAGCTGTTTCCCTCCAAGATAAAATTATGCGTGCGTGCCTGGCCGTTGCTTTGGATTTTTTATTTATACCAAAGCAAGTCTAAAGCAAGATCAGGATATATTAGATAATAGTAATTTAGAAAAAAATATTAGAGGAAAACTTAATAAAGATTTGTTCTTTACTAAGCGATGGATTTTTCTTCACCAAGAAAACGGAAAAAAAATTGAAACAAAATTTTAGTTGAAATTAACAACGTGCTGAACACCAAATGTCACTGCTGTAACTGAATTTTCATAAACACTTGCAAGTGCGCAAAAACAAATAATTGAAGAAAAAACGGGTTTAATTTTTTTATAAATAAAGCAGTGACAACAAAATAAAAACTACACTTTAACTAACAAAAAATAAAAATACTCCGAATATTTCGGCCCCACCTCCGGGAGCCTTTCTCAACGGGAAAAAAAAAAAAAACAAAAAGGGAGAAAATTACAACAATTTAAGACTATTTTTAAGACATTTTAAAAAATGCCACGACAACTAAACCAAACTAAAAATATAAACAATCAAACATAAAAGAAACAAGAACTCGCATTTTTAAAACAAACACTCCCGCACTTGACTGTAACTTTAGAAAAAACTGCAATAATTGTTTCTATTGGCACTTTCCTCTGCCACAATCGCTGTATAAATGGGGATCTATCAAAAATGAAATATATAAATACTTGTAACAATACGAAAAAGAGGTCACCCAACCCCCAAATCCAATCAAAATCTTACAGGTTAATGAAACACAATTATGAATTATAAATTGAATGAATTTTTTCATTTGCTATTTTAGCTGCCGTCCGTTGACTTCTTACAGCATTGACCATGCTTTGACCTCCGTTCGCAAGGTTATTACTTGTTTCAGGACAATTATGCAAACCAATACTCATTGAAGTTTTTGACTGGTCTTTAATTAAACTATTATAAATTGAATTTAATTTAAATTCCCCCTCATCTCTATTGATACTAATACCCCCATAGATAATCTTTTTTATTTCTATAATTTCTCTGAAACTTTTGTAATTATTGATAAGTCTGTAGGACTTTTACAAAGTTTCAGAGAAATTATAGAAATAAAAAAGATTATCTATGGGGGTTCTGGTGCTTGTAAATCACTGTATACGAAGTGATTATTTGATCTCAGAGCGTCCATGCAGCTGTTTTGTTTAAAAAAAGGATATAGTGTCTTACTTTTTATGAAAAGCTAAAGTACGTTTAGCTGTTTCCATAATCAGGAAATTTTTCTCAATTCTAGATACGATTCAGATTCTTTGAAGCACCACGATTATCACGATTCGCAATTCCGATTCATCGTCCCATTAACAGCTTTCAATATATATTTTATTGTCTGGTTTTTATATAAAATAGTTAAACGAATCAGCTATGCACGGAATCCCTGTTTGACTATAGAAATGGCCTTTTTGATAGATCCGTGCCGAGGAAGCATTATTGCGAATTCTTGAAATAAAATAAGTCTCAAAATATGTATGTATATACAAACAAAACCAAAACAAAGAAGAACTGACAGGAAAAAAAATGTATAAATAAGACAATTATATGTAAGACCAGACATATTATCAACGAAGGATAATCACAAAAATTGTCATTTGATTATTCATTTCACTTGTTATCATTGTTGCTTTATCTATTTAATCATGTTGCATTTGGATTAAGTTCTATTAGATACTTCGATATCAGTTTACAATTTTTTCTCTCAAAAGTCTTGAACTTTGGCATCAGTGTTTTTTTTTACTTCAAATTATTGAACTTTTCGGAAAGAAAGATCAAGTCTTGTCTTGTTTTCAGCCATCGGTTTTAATCGTATTTTGGATCTTTTGTCCCTTAAGAGAGTCCCAAATGCCTGCTTAGAATCATAAAGTAGTAATCCAATCGTTAATTAGAGAAAAGTAAAGCTTGCTATGACATCCCCGAGAGGAAATGAACCTCGTCAAATAATTCAACCAATTTCCAATCATCCTCCTGCCTGGTCACCTTGATAGTTATTTAAGAGCCTCAAGTTGTAAATAGTTGCAGCATATTAATATTTTTTTATTTGTTGAGACTTACCTTCTCCCCTTTTTATTACCATTTCTTATCCGATCTTGGGTAAAAATTGCTAAGGAAAATGTGCACGTATTGAATTTATTGTCTGGCGGATCCGACATTTCGATTCTGTCCTACTCTTTCCTTCATATCCTGTCAATTTTCGTCTATTATGTGTAAGTTGAATCATTCAAGTGCTGATCTATATTAATCACTAGTCTAGAAAAAAAGTCTTCCTTTTCTCCTTATGTCTTTTTTTTTCTTTCTTTAATGTGTCTGTGCTGTTGCATTGGTGATTTCTCTTTTCATTATATCATGCTTTTGTATCTTAAAAGTTTTTTTTTCACGAGATACGTCATTATCAAAATTCTTAGGGACTGACGAATTCTTTGTTATGATACATATATATATATATATATATATATATATATATATATATATATATATATATACATATATATATATATATATATATATATATATATATATATATATATTTATATATATTTATATATATCATGAAAAGAGAAATCACCAATGCAACAAAAAAAAAGAAAAAAAAAGAGAGACAGAAGGAGAAAAGGAAGACTGTTTTCCTAAATTAGTGATTAATATAGACCAGCACTTGAATGAGGCCCTAACCCTACTCATCCATACAATCACATAGGTCAAACAGCATAGCCATACACAATCAACCATAAAGAATAATCCATGGACAGGCAGTCATGTCGTCATTAAGTATAAGTCGTCATTTACCAAACAATAGAAAAAATAATATAGACAAATAATTCAGAGGCAACACCCAACACAAGGGCTCATCAGGAGAATACACTGGCCTATATAGGGTTTCGCCACTTTAAATTCTCTACCCAGCACAGTGTTGTGGCTACCACAGAATATCCATGGCATCCCCGTGTCAGGTATCACCCCCAAAATACATGCCTATGAAAGAAAAAAAAAAAAAAAAAAACAGCAAATGTAAAACAACCAAGTAAAACCAAAACAAGCTTATCCTGTTAATATATCCCTCTTTTTAGCAACAATAGGTAAACTAAATATTATAAATTTTACCAAATCACAAATATTAACACATTGCAAATATATATATATACATATATATATATATATATATATATATATATATATATATATATATATATATATATATATATATATATATATATATATATATATATATATATAATATATATATATAATATGTATATATATAACCTATATATATATATATATATATAAATATATATATATATATATATATATATATATATATATATATATATATATATATATATATATATATATATATATACCTGTATATAACCTATATATATATCCTATATATATATTAAACAAAAAAAGCAAGTTTTTTTAAATGAAAGTAAGGAGCGACATTAACACTTAAAACGAAAAGAAATTACTCCGTATATGAAAGGGGCTTTTCGTCCTCAACGCCTCGCTCTTTACGCTAAAGTTTGACTTTTTCTCTTAAATCGACTTCTTAAAAATTTTAAAAACTTTAGCGTAAAGAGCGAGGCGTTGAGGACCAAAAGCCCCTTTCATATACCGAGTAATTTCTGTTCGTTTTAAGTTTTAATGTCGCTCCTTACTTTCATTTAAAAAAACTTATTTTTTTTTGTTTAATTTCTGGACGTTTTTAAATTAATGCATTTTTTTTTATCTTGGCTCTTCGCGCATAAATAATTAAAACGAAATTTGCATATTATTTTTTTGGGGGCTAAATGGGTTTTTCATAGTTATAATTGGAAGATTTTGAGAAAAAAGGAGCGAGAGAGGAGGCCTAGTTGCCCTCAAAAAATGCAAAGTTCCACATTTTTGTCGATAAGGGCTTGAAACTTCTACAATAAGGTTGTCTGATACGCTGAATATGATGGTGTGATTTTCGTTAAGATCGCATGACTTTTAGGGGGTATTTTCCCCTATTTTTTAAAATGAGGCAAATTTTCCCAGGCTCGTAACTTTTTGACGGGTAAGACTAATCTTGATGAAACTTATATATTTAAAATCAGCATTAAAATGAGATTCTTTTGATGTAACTATTGGCATCAAAATTTCATTTTTTAGAGTTTTGGTTACTATTGAGCCGGGTCTTACTACAGTTCGTTACCACGAACTGTTTGATATATATATATATATATATATATATATATATATATATATATATATATATATATATATATATATATATATATATATATATACATATATATATATATATATATATATATATATATATATATATATATATATATATATATATATTTGATATATATATATATATATATTGATATATATATATATTTATTTGTATTGGAAGATGCGGCTAGACGGCATAATAGTAAAATATTATACTGGCATGTTAATAAATTGAAAGGGAGTAGTCAATCCGGACTAGTCCCAGTTAAAGATAGAATTGGGGCCACAATTAGTGATAAGGAAAAAGTTAAAGAAAGATGGGTGGAACATTTTGAGAATGTGCTAAACCGAGATACAGTTGCAGGAAAAGATATAGATGAAAATGAAAAAGTTTGTGATACTTTGGATGTGAAGGAAGATATGTTTAGTGAGGAAGAATTAGCGACAGTACTAAAAGGATTAAAAAATAATAAGGATCCAGGTGCTGATAGTGTGATAAATGAGTTTCTTAAATATGGTGGCTCTGAGGTTAGGAATAAACTACTGAAGATTATGAACATGATTTTTGAAAAAGGGTAAGCACCTAATGATTTTAGGAAAACCTTAATTAAACCACTGTATAAGAAAGGTGACAAGAGTGAGTGTCGTAATTATTGAGGCATTGGTCTGGTCTCTGTAGGAAGCAAATTACTGAGTAATATGATACTTTTTAGACTGAGAGATGCTGTAGACAAAGTTTTAAGGGAAGAACAGTGCAGTTTTAGAAAAGATAGAGGATGTGTCAACCAAGTTTTCACTCTTCGTTGTCAAACGCCTTTGGTCCTCAGTTTTATCGATTATGAGCAAGCTTTCGATTTTGTTGATAGAAGAGCGTTAGCAAAAGTCTTATCCTTGTATGGTATACCAGAGAAATACATTAAAGTGATTTGTGCTATGTACGAGAATAATACTGCTGCGGTTAAGGTAGGAAATGAGGTTAGCAACTGGTTTTGTATTAAATCAGGAGTTATGCAGCGTTGTGTTCTATCCCCCTTTATATGGATCATTTTGATGGACTTTGTCTTAAGGAGCACAGGAAAGGCAATTGGAGACCACGGAATTAAATGGGGAGGAAAAACGCTCCTGGACTTAGATTATGCTGATGATTTAAGCATATTAGATGAAAGTGTGGGTAAAATGAATGAATTTTTAGAGGTTTTGCGAGTTCAGGGTGCTAGAATAGGCTTGAAAATTAATGCGAAGAAGACTAAGTCACTAAGGCTAGGAATAAGTGAAGATGAAAAGGTGACGTTGGGTAACAAAAAGATTGATCAGGTTGGCAGCTTCACTTACCTTGGTAGTAACAAACAGTTCGCGGTAACGAACTGTAGTAAGGAGCGGCCCGGCTGAATAGTCACCAAAAATCTTAAAAACGGAATTCTGATATCAATAGCTACTTCAAAAGAATCGTATTTTAATGCTGATTTTTAATATATAACTTTAAATATATAAGTCTTACCCATCAAAAGTTGCGAGCCTGAAAAAATTTGCCTTATTTCAGAAAATAGGGGAAAACAACCCCTAAAAGTCATAGAACCTTAACGAAAATCACACCACCAGATTCAGCGTATCAGAGAACACCATAGTAGAAGTTTCAAGCTCCTATCTACAAAAATGTGGAATTTTGTATTTTTTGCCAAAAGGCAGATCACGGATGCGTTGTTATTTGTTTGTTTGTTTTTTTCCCAGGGGTGATCGTATCGACCCAGTGTTCCTAGAATCTTGCGAGAGGGCTCATTCTAACGGAAATGAAAAGTTCTAGTGCCCTTTTTAAGTGACCAAAAAATTGGAGGGCACCTAGGCCCCCTCCCACGCTAATCATTTTCCCAAAGTCGCCAGATCAAAATTCGGAGATAGCCATTTTATTCAGCGTAGTCAAAAAACCTTATAACTATGTCTTTGGGGACGACTTACTCCCCCACAGTCCCCGTGGGAGGGGCCACAAGTTACAAACTTTGACCAATGCTTACATATAGTAATTGTTATTTGAAGTGTACAGACGTTTTAAGAGGGATTTTTAGGTTGGGGGAGGATTTGAGAAGAGGGTAATATGTTGGGGGAACTTTCCTTGGAGGAATTTGTCATGGAGGAAGAAACTTTTCATGAAGGGAACGCAGGATTGTCTAGCATTATTTAAAAAAATACAATGAATAAATAAATATGAAAAAGTTTTTTCAACTGAAAGTAAGGAGAAGCATTAAAATTTAAAACGAACAGAAATTATTACGCATATGATGGGCTCACCTCCTCCTAATACCTCGCTCTTTTTAAAGCTAAAGCAATTATAGTAATTTCAACTATTTAAAGTTGAAATTACTATCCCACATAAAGGTTACGTGGGAGGATCTTTCCATGGAGCAATTTTTCACGAGGGAAGAGAATTTCCATGAAGGGGTTGCAGTATTTTCTAGCATCATTTATAAAAAGACAATGAGAAAATATTTTTTTTCAACTGGAAGCAATGATCAACATTAAAACTTAAAATGAACATAAAATATTACTTATATAAGGGGGTTCGTCTCTTCCACAATACCTTGCTCTTTACGCTAAAGTATTTGTAGTAACTCTAACTAGTTATTCTACGGCCTTTGTGATTCAAGGGTCATTCTGAAAGATTTGGGACAAAATTCAAGCTTTAGTGTAAAGAATGAAGTATTGACGAGGGGGCAAACCCCCTCATATACGTAATAAAAATGCACAAATATATAAGTTCGTTACATAAGCTAATTCGTAAGGTACGTATGTTTAATACTAACAAAAACGTTTGTAAAAAAATAAAACAAATCTAGTTGTATTTTTAAGTAACCAAAAATTGGGAGGTAACTAGGCCTCCTCTCCCACCCCCTTTTTTAGCGAAATCGTCCGATCAAAACTATGAGAAAGCCATTTAGCTTGTAATTAACATAAAAATTGCTTCTCCAGACTAAACATCCGTATGATATATGGGTAGATTATTGCAAAATATATCGTGCGAAGAATACGTTCCGGCAGAATATGCTTCAATCTTTTGAGGATGCCAACTCCACGTGCAACTTTGGTGGAGATAATGTCGCTATGATGCTTCCACGATAGATTAGAATCAATATGGAAGCCGAGGTACCGCAGTGATATAACTTGTAAAATAGGCTATTTTATATATATATTCTATATATTCTATTTTCACCAAATAGAACTTTACCACTTACATCAACAGAATCACCCACTCTACAGAATGTCAGTAAAAAATTTTCTTTACATTCACACACAGCACACTTAAACTTGTAAACATCTCTAATCTTTTGAGAGTAATATGAGCTTTTGCTATCAAATTATCTGTGGATTTTGAAAATTTTGTTAGCAATAATGTTAGTAATATATGTATCCTTTAGTAAACGCGCATCATGTTCACGTAAACTAAATAAAGTAAAGGGCCCAGCACAGACATTTTACTATTTATAATGTTAGATATTGTCGTATGAGTGTCTACACCAGGTAACTACTTTACCCCAATACAAGGCTATCAAGCATGGACTCTTGATCATAATTATCAAGCTTTTTTCTATTCGACCAATTCTCTCCTCCAAATTTTCAATTTGAAATCTCAGACTACCTAGTAGAGCCTGCTCAATTTTTGCAAACTTTGGATTAAACTCGAGCGTGATTGAATCATAAACCTGGCTGATTATCAGTTCAGTACCTTCTTTGTTCAGTGAATTTGGGTCATTGAACTTTTCAGTAACTGAAAGTAAATGAAAGCAAGGAGCAACATTAAAGAGTGTTAGCCCCACTCTTAGCGTAAAGAGTGGGGCGTTGAGGAGGAAAAGCCCCTTTTATATGCGGAGTAATTTCTGTTTGTTTTAAGCTTTAATGTTGCTCCTTACTTTCATTTAAAAAAACTTGTTTTTTTATTTAATTTCTGGACGTTTTTGAATTAATGCATGTTTTGATCTTGGCTCTCCGCACATAATGATTAAAGCGAAATTTGCATATGAATTAATTGCAATTAATCGGAATATTTTGAGACAAAGGGGCGAGGGAGGAGCAATAAAAACCTTTTAAGTTTTTTATTGCTTAAAAAAGCAACTAGAACTTGTAATTTTTTACAAACGTCTTCATTGGTAAAAAATATACGTAACTTACGAATTAACTTACGTAACGAACTTCTATATTCGTATGTTTTTATTGCGTATATTAGGGGGTTCAACCCTCGTCGATACCTCGCTCTTTACACTAAAACTTAGATTTTGTCCCAATTCCTTAAGAATGACCTCTAAATCACAAAGGCCGTAGAATAAATAGTTGAAATTACTAAAAATACTTTAGCGTAAAGAGTGAGGTATTACAAGAAGCTAAACCTCTCATATGCATAATAATTTTTGTTCGTTTTAAGTTTTAATGCTGCTCCTTACTTTCAGTAGAAAAAGTTTTCATATTTATTTTTTCATTGTTTTTTTTTTCAAATAATACTAGAAAATCCTGCGCCCCCTTCACTGAAATTCTCTTCCCCCATGAAAATTTCTCCATGGAAATATCCTCCCAAGTAACCCCCCCCCCTCAACTCTCCCCGCTAAACCAAAAAAAAAATCTCCCTGAAAACGTCTGTACACTTCCCAGTAACCATTACTATATGTTAACACAGGTCAAAGTTTGCGACTTGCAGCCCCTCCCACGGTGACTGCGGGGGAGTGAGTTGTCCCTAAAGACATAGTTATTAGGTTTTTCGACCATGGTGAATACAATGGCCATCTCAGAATTTTGATCCGGTGACTTTTTGGAAAAAAATGAGCGTAGGAGGGGGCCTAGGTGCCCTCCAATGTTTTTGGTCACTTAAAAAGGGCACTAGAACTTTTAATTTCCGTTGGAATAAGCCCTCTTGCGACATACTAGGATCACTCAGTCGATAAGATCACCCCTGGGGGAAAAAACAAACAAATAAACACGCATCCGCGATCTGTTTTCTGGCAAAAAATGCGAAATTCCACATTTTTGTAGATAGGAGCTTGAAACTTCTACAATAAGGTAACGGGAACAATAAGGTAACAATAAGGTTCTACGTTAAGATTCTATGTCTTTTAGCGATTGCTTCCCCCTATTCTCTAAAATGAGGCAAATTTTATCAGGCTCGTAACTTTCGATGGGTATAACTGGTCTTGATGAAACTTATATATTTAAAATCAGCATTAAAATGTGGTTCTTTTGATTTAACTCTTGGTATCAAAATTCCATTTTTTAGATTTTGGTTACTATTGAGCCGGGTCGCTCCTTACTACAGTTCGTTACCACGAACTGTTTGATTGGTTTTTTTTCCAGCAGATGACTTTTTATTTTCTCCAGCTGGGCTTCAGTTGTAGCTAATTGTTCGTAAATCGGGGCGATGCTTGAAGACACCGAGTTGGACCCTAATTTATCTCTTGCTTTCAGGGCTTAAAAGGTCTTAGAAAAAGTTTGTAAATTTCTGTGGTATTAACAAGTTTTTGTGGCACTTTGTATTTACGAAGTGACATATAGTGATCATAAATTCTGTCGGTCTGTCTGTCTGTCTTTCCCTGTTTTACCAGTTTAGGCACTTCCAGATAAGCTAGGACGATGAAATTTAGCAGGCATATGCGGAACCAGACTAGATTAAAATAGAAATAGTCGTTTCCCCAATTCGATCATCTGGGGGGGAGTGGGGAGACGGTTAATTAAAAAAAAAGACCGGGATGAAACTTGGTGGTAAAAATGAGCACAAATCTTAGATACGTGATTGACATATTCGGAACGGGTCCACTCTCTTTGGAGAAGTTGGGGGAGGGTTAATTCTGAAAAATGAGAAAAATCAGTACCAGAAAAGATTAAATTAGAAATAGTCAATTTATCCGATTCGACCGTCGTGGGGGGGGGGGGGGCGTGGAGGGACAGTTAATTCGAAAAAACGAGGTGTATTTAAGTTACGAAGGAGTGATCGAATCTTAATGAAATCTCATATTTAGAAGGATCTTGCAACTCAGATCTTTTGTTTTAGATCTGGCTGAATCCTGTTTCATTGGGGGGAGTCGTGGGGGGGCCAGAAATCTTCGAAAACGCTCAGAGTGGAGAGGTCAGGATGAAATTTGGTGGGAAGAATAAGCACACATCCAAGATACGTGACTGACATAACTGGACCGGATCCGCTCTCTTTGGGAGAGTTGGGGGGGGGGGTAATTCTGAAAAATTGGAAAAATGAGGTATTTGTAATTTATGGACAGGTGATCAGATCTTAATGAAACTCGATATTTAGAGGATCTTGTGCTTCAGCACTCTTATGACAAATCCAGACCAGATCCGGTGAAAGTAGGCGGAGGTGGAGATGGAAACCGAAAATCTTGGAAAATGATTAGAGTGAAGAGATCGGGATGAAACTTGGTGGGTAGAATAAGCAAATATCATAGATACCTGATTGACGTAACCGGACTGGATTCGCTCTCGTTGGGGGAGTTGGGGTGGGGGAGGGTTAATTCTGAAAAATTAGAAAAAATGAGGTATTTTTAACTTAGGAAAGAGTCATCAGATATCAATGAAATTTGATGTTTAGAAGGATATCGTGTCTCACAGCTCTTATTTTAAATTCCGACCAGATCCGGTGACATCGCGGGGAAATCTAAAATCATGGAAAACGCTTAGAGTGGGGGATCGGAATGAAACTTGGTGGTAAAAATAATCCTAAGTCCTAGATATGAGATTAACGTAACTGGAACCAATCTGCTCTCTTTGGGGGAGTTGGGAGGAGGAGGGTTAATACTGAAAAATTAAAGAATAAGATATTTTCAACTTATGAAGGAGAGATTGGATTTTATTGAAAATTGAAATTTGGACGGATATCATGTCTCAGTGCTCTTATTTTAAATCCCGACCGGATCCGGTAAAGAGGAAGTTGGGGAGGGGGACCTAAAATCTTGGAAAACGCTTAGAGTATAGGGGTCGGGATGAAACTTGGTGGTAAAAATAAGTACATGTCCTAGAAACGGGATTGACAGCCTGAACGGATCTGCTCTCTTTGGGGGAGTTGGGGGGGGAGGGTTAATTCTAAAAAATAGACAAAATTAGGTATTTTAACTTATGAAAGAGTGATCGTACCTTAATGAAATTCCATATTTAGAAGGATCTCGAAACCCAGATCTCTCATTTTAAATCCCTACCAGATCCATTAGGGGGAGTAATTCGTCATTAGAGGGGGGGGGACCGGAAATATTGGAAAACGCTTAAAGCGGAGAGATCAGGATGAAACTTGGTGGAAAGAATAAGCACAAGTCCAAGATAGGTGACTGACATAACCGGATCTGATCCGCTCTCTTTGGTAGAGTTGGGGGGGGGGGGGAGTAATTCGGTAAAATTTGATCTCATCCTAAATCCTGACCAGATCTGGTAACATTGAAGAGAGCTTGAGGGGGAAACTGGAATTCTTGGAAAACGTGATAATCGAGACATCTTACGAATGGGTGATCGGATCTTAATGAAACTTAATAGGTAGAAGAATCTTATGTTTCAGATAATCCATTTTCAATTCGAATTGGATCCAAGGACATAGAGGGTTGGAGGGAAAAACAGAAACCTTGTAAACTGGAAATCTTGGAAAACGCTTAGGGTGGAGAGATCGGGATGAAACTTGATGGGAAGAATAAGCACAAGCTATAGATACGAGATTGACATTAATGGTACGGATCCGTTCTCTTTGGGGGAGCTGGAAGTTGTTAATTTCGAAAAATTAGAAAAATTGAGGTGTTTTTAACTTAAGAATGGGTGACCAGATGTTAATAAAATTTGATAATTAGGAGAAACTCATGTCTCAGAGGTCTTCTTTCAAATCCCGACTTGATCTGTTGACATTGGGAGGGGGGATTTGGAGGGTGAAACCGGAAATCTTGGAAAATGCTTATAAGCGCCGTAGATACCTAATTGACGTAACCGGACTGGATCCGCTTTCTTTGGGGGAGTTAGGTGGTGGGGTTCAGTGCTTTGGTGAGTTTAGTGCTTCTGGACGTGCTAGGACGATGAAAATTGGTAGGCATGTCAGGGAGCTGCACTAATTGACTCCTTACAGTTGTTTTCCCCGATTCGACTATCTGGGGGGCTGAAGGGAGAGGAAAAATTAGAAAAATTGAGGTATTTTTCACTTACGAGTGGGCGATCGGATCTTAATGAATTTTGATATTTAGAAGGACCTCGTGACTCAGAGCTCTTATTTTAAATCCCGACCGGCATTAAGCCTCTGATTTTCCTTTTAAAGCAATCTATTGATTCTTAGAATTTTGCTACAGCTCATATCATATGAGCTCTTGGCTCCTCTTGACCTCGTCACAAGTGCGATATGAGCTCTTAGCTCTTGTTTTTGACGAATAGTATATAAATCCTGGTAGTTTCAAAAATTTAATAAATACCCCTAGGGGGTTTCCTTCCTCTCTTACCTGTATTTATGACCCCAGGGCAAGGGTGCCCAATGTTTATTATGTACCTTCACGAACATATCTTTTTAAGTGACATAAATTTAATAGTATTTGCATTACTCCGTAAAGCAAATTATATGATTACCCCGGTTCCCAACCGGGGTAAATATCGTAGATACGTGATTGACGTCCCAAACCGGGGTAATCAGTCATTTATGAACGAGCCTATAAATCATCAACTGTATGAGATGATGGGGTTTAACCAAAATATTCTAAGATACGGCACTATTAGGAATAAAATGAGATCCCGTGGAACTAAAATGGACGAAAATCCTACAACTTCAGATTAAAAAAAAATAATGTTCGTATATTTTATAGGCCTACAATCGGCGTTTCTTTACTTTTAAGAGCCAATAATGTTTGAAATAATGTGTTTTAAAGAATAACGTTCTTTTTAAAAATAATATTCATACATTTTATAGGCCTACAATCGATGTTTCTTTACTTTTAAAGGCCAATAATGTTTAAAATAATGTGTTTTTAAGAATAATGTTCTTTTTAAGAATAATGTTCTTTTTTAAAATAATGTTCATACATTTTATAGGCCTACAATCAATGTTTCTTTACTTTTAAAGGCCAATAATGTTTAAAATAATGTGTCTTTAAGAATATTGTTCTTTTTAAAAATAACGTTCATACATCTTATAGGCGCACAATCGATGTTTCTTTACTTTTAAAGGCCAATAATGTTTAAAATAATGTGTTTTTAAGAATATTGTTCATTTTAAAAATAAAGTTTATACATTTTATAGGTCTACAATCGGTGTTTCTTTACTTTTGAAGGCGAATAATGTTTAAAATGATGTGTTTTTAAGAATATTGTTCATTTTAAAAATAACTTCACACATTTAATAGGTCTACAATCGGTGTTTCTTTACTTTTGAAGGCGAATAATGTTTAAAATGATGTGTTTTTAAGAATAATTTTCTTTTTAAAAATAATGTTCATACATTTTATAGGTCTACAATCGGTGTTTCTTTACTTTTAAAGGCCAATAATGTTAAAATGATGTGTTTTTAAGAGTATTGTTCTTTTTAAAATAATGATCATACATTTTATAGGTCTACAATCGGTGTTTCTTTACTTTTAAAGGCCAATAATATTAAAATGATGTGTTTTTAAGAGTATTGTTCTTTTTAAAATAATGTTCATACATTTTATAGGTCTACAATCGGTGTTTCTTTACTTTTAAAGGCCAATAATATTAAAATGATGTGTTTTTAAGAGTATTGTTCTTTTTAAAAATAATGTTCATACATTTTATAGGTCTACAATCGGTGTTTCTTTACTTTTAAAGGCCAATAATATTAAAATGATGTGTTTTTAAGAGTATTGTTCTTTTTAAAAATAATGTTCATACATTTTATAGGTCTACAATCGGTGTTTCTTTACTTTTAAAGGCCAATAATGTTAAAATGATGTGTTTTTAAGAGTATTGTTCTTTTTAAAATAATGTTCATACATTTTATAGGTCTACAATCGGTGTTTCTTTACTTTTAAAGGCCAATAATATTAAAATGATGTGTTTTTAAGAGTATTGTTCTTTTTAAAATAATGTTCATACATTTTATAGGTCTACAATCGGTGTTTCTTTACTTTTAAAGGCCAATAATATTAAAATGACGTGTTTTTAAGAGTATTGTTCTTTTTAAAATAATGTTCATACATTTTATAGGTCTACAATCGGTGTTTCTTTACTTTTAAAGGCCAATAATATTAAAATGATGTGTTTTTAAGAGTATTGTTCTTTTTAAAAATAATGTTCATACATTTTATAGGTCTACAATCGGTGTTTCTTTACTTTTAAAGGCCAATAATATTAAAATGATGTGTTTTTAAGAGTATTGTTCTTTTTAAAATAATGTTCATACATTTTATAGGTCTACAATCGGTGTTTCTTTACTTTTATTGGCCAATAATATTAAAGTGATGTGTTTTTAAGAGTATTATTCTTTTTAAAATAATGTTCATACATTTTATAGGTCTACAATCGGTGTTTCTTTACTTTTAAAGGCCAATAATATTAAAATGATGTGTTTTTAAGAGTATTGTTCTTTTTAAAATAATGTTCATACATTTTATAGGTCTACAATCGGTGTTTCTTTACTTTTAAAGGCCAATAATATTAAAATGATGTGTTTTTAAGAGTATTGTTCTTTTTAAAATAATGTTCATACATTTTATAGGTCTACAATCGGTGTTTCTTTACTTTTAAAGGCCAATAATGTTAAAATGATGTGTTTTTAAGAGTATTGTTCTTTTTAAAATAATGTTCATACATTTTATAGGTCTACAATCGGTGTTTCTTTACTTTTAAAGGCCAATAATGTTAAAATGATGTGTTTTTAAGAGTATTGTTCTTTTTAAAATAATGTTCATACATTTTATAGGTCTACAATCGGTGTTTCTTTACTTTTAAAGGCCAATAATATTAAAATGATGTGTTTTTAAGAGTATTGTTCTTTTTAAAAATAATGTTCACATATTTTATAGGTCTACAATCGGTGTTTCTTTACTTTTAAAGGCCAATAATATTAAAATGATGTGTTTTTAAGAGTATTGTTCTTTTTAAAATAATGTTCATACATTTTATAGGTCTACAATCGGTGTTTCTTTACTTTTAAAGGCCAATAATATTAAAATGATGTGTTTTTAAGAGTATTGTTCTTTTTAAAATAATGTTCATACATTTTATAGGTCTACAATCGGTGTTTCTTTACTTTTAAAGGCCAATAATATTAAAATGATGTGTTTTTAAGAGTATTGTTCTTTTTAAAACAATGTTCATACATTTTATAGGCCTACAATCGGTGTTTCTTTACTTTTAAAGGCCAATAATGTTATCTGCTTTGTAACAGCTTTGTAACCTAACAAATTCCAATTCTTATGAAGTGTTAAAAATGATATTGCCTCAAGGTGTTGTTGCCAATTATACATGTTTTCAACTTCCTTTTAAATCTGGTCGTAATGCTAAGGAGATGTCAACATTCTGAATGATATTCTGGCAACCCTTCAAGGAGTGCTTAAGCCAATGAGAAAGGAGGAAATCTTTAATATTAAGAATTATTGCTAAGAATCATCTCTCATAACTACAAACTTGAGAATCTTTGGGATTATTTATCGGTATAAGATCTACAAAACGACACAAAAATCAAGGTTGTATGATTAGTTACAACCCTTTTAAATAGTAAAGGAAGAATATCTTAAATCGCAAATTTTAAAGGAAACTGATGATAATAAAAAAAAAAAAATTCACGGCCAAAAATTTTGAAATCTTGTGGCAAATCGAGAGGCTACTTTACAATTCTGTATGTCTTCTAAAAGTAATTTTATTACTACTTTTAAAAATTAGAGGTGTCCCCACTAATTAATTTTTTATGAAGCTCAAAAGAAAAAAAAATGCAAATTTGTTCGGCCTATTCATGGGAAAGCTTTCAATGAAGCCACAGTAATTTTTTCATCAAAGAATCTGCTCGTGTCTGTTGTTAATACGCATTTCACTGCTATAGGAAAATAGCATTGGCTTCAAACCTCGGAGATTGACTTTAAAAAAAGGTTTGGAAGAATAGAAAGATATTTCTGTAAACCAAGATTAGAATATTTTAAGCTACAGTGATGATAGTGGTCAAATATGGCTCTGAAGCATGGGCGCTCCGAAAAGCAGATGTAGATTTACTAGATGTTTTCCAGAGAAATTGCCTACGGATTGTTCTGGTTACCCGGCTTACTTACCGTATTTTAAACAGTAGGTTGTACGGAAAATGTGGCTCAATCCCGCTTTCTAGGGCTGTAATGAAAGAAAGGTTGAGATGGCTAGGCCACGTTCTGCGGATTAGGGATGACAGATTGCCAAAGATTGTGCTTTTTGGCTAACTGTCTGGGGCTACACGGAAAGCAGGTCGTCCTTGTATGGGCTGGGAGGATGTCATAAATAAAGATTTAAAGGACATGGGAACTTCCTGGGAGGGTGTAAAGAGGGAGGCCTTGAATAGATTAGACTGGAGGAGAAGCGTGCGTAGCTGTGTTGGCCTCAGGCGGCTTGGTGCTGCAGTGAGTTATTAGTCGTAGTAGTAATATATATATATATATATATATATATATATATATATATATATATATATATATATATATATATGTGTATATATATATATATATATATATATATATATATATATATATATATATATATATATATATATATATATATATATATATATATATATATATATATATATATATATATATATATATATATATATATATATATATATATATATATATATATATATATATATATATACATAGACATAAAGCTTAAAACGAGCCAAGAACTGATTCTTTGCAACAGTAAGTTGGAGGCAATAAGTCAACCCATGACCCTTCCGTCATCCCCCTATTCCAACATCTTTGCTAAAAGTGAAGTAATCGCAAGGATTTTCGATCTGTACTAACGGAGGACCTATTTGGCGTCTCTAACATGCACCCCATCCTTATACACACTACCTCACCACTTATATTTTAGCAAAAAGTAAGCATAGTGCTTTTTGTTTGAACATCATCACACAAGGATTCTCAGCTAGTATTATTAGGAAGAATAAAGTAGGCTTATGCTCTCTTCAATACCGCCTTCCCTTTTCCATGTTCTTGTGTCGAAAAAATGCAACCATGCTGTGTCTTGTTCGATGTGGAATCTTTCGAAGATTTTCAGTCCGTAACATTGAAGGTATAAAGTGAGCTCGAAGACCCTCCAAGTACAAGTAGAAAACCCTCCAACAACCACAATCTCCTTTTTCTAACATTTCTGAAGAAAGGTTGGGATGCTACACCTTAATTAAAATGTAAATATGTAAAGATCTTCAATAGGCAAGATTAGAGGATCACTGTAGATATATGGTCCTCCAATTCAGTCCACCCCTCCCATCACCAACTTTTAGTACAAAGATAGATATGTTGTACCTTCCATGTCCATGGAAGTAGAACGTTAGGTACGTTGCTTAAACAGGAATCGTGTAAGAATTTTAATATCAGCTGAATGAGAGGCAAAACACCTTGCACCTTATTTGAACCGGAACAACACAAGCATTTTCAATCATTAAGATTCAAGAAATAAAGTGATCTATAGCCCCCTCTAAAACTCCAGCCAACTTTTTAGCACAAATATAAGCATTAACAAGAATTATGCAAGATTTTTATTCATATGACTTGAAAGCCTAAGTGAGGCATTTGCGCCTTCAATTCCCCCACCCTCTCATCCCCACCTTTTTAGCAGAAAAATAAATACGTTGATTCCTGTTCGAAGCGTAATCATACATAAATTTTTGAACTCTACGATCAGAGGGAAGAAAATAGGCCATAAGCCCATCCAAGACCGCCTCCTCTCAGTAACTGTTCTGTAGAAAGGTAGACAGGCAGTTTTTTCCTTTGTGGATTAAGGGATGCTGTAGATATATTTTAAGAGAAGAACAGTGTGTTTTAGGAAGGGGGGCTGATCCGTGTTGCACCGTCGCAGGTTTCCTCTGAAATTTTATATCATTTCTGTATGGCCGCAGGTTCACAGATTTTTTCCAAAAAATGGTAGAAAGTCAAAAGTTTTGTATCTAAAGCTCCAGAGTTGCCAACAAAAGGACATTTTAGCGCTTTTATGACAATTTCCCCCTGGGGTGACAGTTTAGGGTCTGAAAAGAAGACTTCTGTCATTTTGGCCAATCGTGGATTTTAAATCAAAAGCAACTATTGATTCAACAGTCCTAAATGACGCAGTAGGCTTTATACTTTTATAGCTTGATTTACATGTTCAATATAAGTTTTACTTGTTTTAAGATTTATTTATTTCACTCATATTAGTACATACTATAAGTTTGTTTGACATGATTGTTTATTTAATTTTTGTTCGTTTTAGTTTAATCTTTAAAATGTAATTTTTGGTCGTTTTAAGTTCGAATTATTATAGGTTTTTATTTCTGCTGATCTTAAGTTTAATATGGCCTTTACTTTTTTTTGAAAAACTTCTTTTTTGGAAATTCTTATAATCAATCATAGGAAGCGCCATAGCGCTGCCTAAGCAAAGAGCGATGCGGGCACAATGTATTATTTATTTAATTTTTCTTTAAAACTAGAAAAGCTTATTGCCTATAACACTAAAGGGAATAAAAAAAAATGACTAAAAATTATAAAGAGACATTATGTTACTTCACAACATCTGCTTGTAATGTGCTACTCGACAGATGAAGATATAAAAGATTTCCTGGAGCTGCCATGGATATACACAACTGGGCCAGTATCAGAACTTCCCTTTCTGCAATGAAAATGATTTGGGGTGGGTGGGAATGTCTGGTAGAATGAAAATACTGGGAACCTAAGGATCGGAAAGTACCTTAAGCCCAATCTTCTGCACAAGCATCCCACCTCCCAGCTGGAGTGGTTTGTTTCAACTTTAGTAGGAGGAAGTAGAAGGAGAGCTGACCTGGCTACATTATTTTTAAAGGTTATTTATATAATCTATTTTTCCCGTTTTGTGATTAATCTATAGTGTCAGGCTAGTGAAGCATACTATAAATGAGTTCGAGTTCGAACAGATAATGTCAAAGGCTTTTGGAGGTATTTTCTTTAGGAAGAGAAAGCATTTGATAGCACACCATTTGTTCGTATTGCTGTGATGTATTAGCCGTCAATTATTGAACATGTTTCTCCTGAACTCCAACCACCAGTATTTAGCCCCCCTATCCTCTACTGGGATAGCCCAAAAGCCCATCTTCAAAAGGAAAGTCGAAGAATTTTGGTTTGAAAATGCCTTTTATCGATTTCAGACATCTCTCTCCCTATAGAAGCTCCTTTTTATGCCCCTCTCTCATTTTGAATCTTTGCACGTATAGGTATATTGCAGCTAGGCATATAATGATCAATATCGAGATTGATATGAGTCTGTTCCCTTAGATTCTGGTAACCGTTTTGACAATTTTGTTATTTTAACTCATTGAAAAATGGGTAAGCATCCAACACATCTTATGCAAATAAAATTTAAACGTTGTTTGAGCTCTTTCATGGTAAAGTTTAACTGATTTAGAGTTTGACAATGGATTAGAACTTCTTTTGAATTCAGCGGAAAGTCGATATCTCAACAGCAACCATTTTTCTTAGGGAAAGTCTGCCATTAGCGGGACTCAGCCTTTTGATCTCCTGCTTCTAGGTAGGCCTTGTAAAGCTAAAACGTTTTGAAATATCGAGCAAGCAAGACATATAATCCAGCTATTAACGTCAACGTGCATTGCTTGTACGGACTCCTCACAAGAAGTTACAATCTTCGTCACTGATTGTCTTTACTGCTACAAAATCTTGTATATTAATATCGTTTGAAGGAATTGTTAAGGGTCGGTTCCGACGAAGATTTATAAAAAAGAAAATATTCGAACTGGATTTCATTTTGTGTCATTCCATATTAATCTTTAAATAAGACGAACTATTGTTTTTTTTTTAAGAAGTTAAGTACCAGCACTTATTACATTCGCTCCTATTTTAAAGGTACAAACATTGTGTATTCCTGTCGGCCTGGATATTGGCTTCACGGGCCTTCACTGCTAGTTTGTCGATCAAATGGCTGTTGGGATCCTATTGAACCTCCTGTTTGCGTTAGTGGAAGTTTTCTAGGTATGTTTTGCCTCCAAAATTAATATTACAACATAAATGTTGTGACATTAATAAGGAGATTTCAATATTTCTATTGTTTCTCTGTGTTTTTTTTTTAACTATAGGTTTTGAAAAGACTATCTTAAAAAGGCTAGCCATTCATATTCTTGTTAGTTTTATTTCTGATGGTAAATTGACGGCGTTGTTATTAGTAAAATAAACTGTAGCAAAACCTTAATAGATTATATTCTTTTCCTTTGAGTCTTGGGAGCTTATGGGTTAACAAATTCCCACATAATATCTAAGTTCCAGGTACAAGGTGAGGCGAAAAACGCGGATTTGTGCAGTTTTTAATCAATATTTTCTGTATTTCCTTATCCCACAGTTTCGGAGGTTAAATTTAGTATGCTCTAATCTCCTGCTAGAATACTGGACCGATTGTGGCACCATTCTCCAATGGTGCTACAACCTCTTCTAATTCTTAATGTTAATAGAGATTATTGTTTGAATTTTGTCGTACCTCTTATTTTACATAATTGGTAAATATCCATAATCGCTGGCATATCGCTAATCTCAAGACAATCATGTGATGTTATATAGTGGGTAACAGTTTTTGCAGAGGACAAAAACCAGTTTTAACAACCAGTTAGAGTTCGAATGCTCACTAGAGAGTATGTGTTTTTTTTCGTTTCCAAGCCTGAAGCCTACAGGCAAACAAGTCTATCTCATTATAGATATTGCATAAAGCCAGTAGGATTTGTTAAAAGGTAGATTTTATTCGTAGTCTAAGTGTACCCTCTTTTGTTTCCCGGCTGAGAATCTGGTTGAAACTTACATTTTTCTTTTCTTTTTTCTTTGGGGGGGGGGGCAGGAATTCTGTGTTTGGGGAAGGGCATAAGCCACTTTCTTTGTCCACTTCTCATAAAAGAATATGCGCTAAGGTTCTTTTTTTCTTATCTTTTTTTACGCCTGTCGTGCGACAGGCTCTTTGGCTAGTTAAAAATATTATGTTTGCTAAGCGTGAATAAGTGGAAAACCTTCTGCGTTAATATTGTATAAGCGAGCTAACTACTATCTAAATAAGATATGACTATGGACTGTTTAGAGTGGAAGTTTGGCTCGTGAAACAAGTTATTCTAGTGTGTCTTTGAATATCCGTCAAATATAGACCAACTCTGTTAGCTAAAAGTACAAGTTCGGGTTTTTGATTAAGAAATTTCGACATGTTGCATCTCCGGTCCTAATGTAACATGCTTAGAATGTAGAATAGTTTCAAATGTTCCCACGAAGTAAATTGCTAAGTTTCTATGGTAAATGAGCCTATTTACATGAAAGCAAAATTTATAGGTTCCTTTGCAAAGACTAATAGGACTTTTGCTAAAATTGGAAGTTATCACAAATGTTTCAATGTCTTTACTTCATCAAAACCACTAATAAACTTATTTTTATGTTTATGTGCATTTTTTAATCATCTGTCGGATATGTGCGTATAAGAATGCCGATAGGGAAGGACAAATCAAGTAAATGAAAAACAATCGGAATGAAATGGACGTAAAAAGAAAGTTTCATAGAAACGTTGCGACCAAAGAAAAAATGTAGCCAAATAAGGAGCTTTGATATATTGAAGGAAGCTAAATTGGTAAACGAGATATGGGAAAAATCTAATTTTGAATTTTTTGGGGAGAGGGGACTAAGCTTGTCAAAAAGCAAGAAATTGGCGAATTGTCTAAATACCCTGAAAATATAAAAATAAGAAGAAAAATTAAGTGAAGAATTCCCACCATGAGGTTGCGTCCAGGATTTTTTGTTCGTTTTTTTTTCGGGGGGAGGGCCAAAAAAAAACTGTTATGTGCATTTTTTTCATATTTGTACAAGTTGGATAAAAAATTCGGGGAAGGAGGTCAAATCCGATACCCCCCTTTGAATATAGCCTTAAATCCTCTTCTCCCCCAAAAATACCGAAGTTTTGGAAAATAATAATAATAATTTAAGTGAAAATTGTTGTATATTATTCATATAATTTACTTCTTTCTGTGTCTTGTTATTACCCCCCCCCCTTCCAGAAAAAATATTGAAGCAAATTCTGACTACGATCACACTTGAATTCCACATTTAATCTTGTCCTTTTGTTCAACAATTACTGGTTAGGCCTTTGTGAAACAATCGCTATTAGGGCTTAGGGAGTGTTGGAAGAAGGAATTTTAGATATATATTAAGAAAACCTCTACTACAGGTTGTGCCTTTATGGAACATGTTGCAAAATTATGAGAATACTGTCTCCCCCATACTGGCGCCACAAGTGAAGCAATCTGTTAATTTTAATCTTCGTTCAATTAGGAATAAATTTGTCCTTGATTCTTTGTTGCCGCTATTTGCTGTCCTGTCACGAAGATGAGCTGAAAGAGAACGACGGCTCAAGGGACCTAATAATCGATTTTTAGACCTGAACAGGATATTTACAGTCAAAATTATAAATTTACGAACCGGCTTTATAGCGGAAATGACTCAAGTGAATTTGGGTTACTAATTCCAGGGTGGTGAATATGGTTCACTAGTCCTATTTGTGAGACCCGCCAGTATCGCTATTTTGATAACGATACCAGGCATAGTTATTCGAGCTTTAGACTGTTTTCAACAAGATGACTGTTTTCTATTTCAAAATTTTGATTGAATCTTTATGGAGGAAGGGCAACTAAAATGAGCATGAGAGGGAGATGGCAGTCTTCCAACCCCTTTTCTATATCCCCTTCAACATTTCATGCAAGTTTCAACCTAATTCCCTTAGCCGATCTTAAAATATTGCAGATCCTCCTTTTTAATAGAATGGAAACACATAGTGCCTTTTGATTTTGTATAACATGCCCCTCAACATTCTCCAAAGTTTCACCATAATGCCCTTTTTGGATACACCCAGAATCAAATTTTTAACCTTTTCCTAATGATAAATCATCCATGTAAACAATGATTGCATAATTTGCTATCCTTGCTCCGGGCTATGGGAAAAGTGCATCCCCGGGAGTATAGCTATTATAACTTTGGACAGGTTTGAATAAAAGGAGAATTTCCAAATTTCGATCAGTGTTAAGTAGAGGGAACACCTGAAAAGGGCAAGGAGGGGGAAGGGGCCTAGATGCCCTCCAATCTTTCTTCAACATACCTTGAAAGTTTCTATTAAAAAGCCCCAATGGTTCTTTAGATATTGCTGATATTCTCTTTTCGCAACCAGCTAGCACATAGTGTGTGTGTATTATTTTCCGTATGCCTCTCAATATTTATTTTAAGTTTCACCTTAATACCCTAAGCCTTTTTGGAAACCCACAGGGGCGGATTTCAAGCTTTGACCCTTCTAGGCCAAAGCGTTTTTGCCACTCTGTTCTTGTGAGATTTTTGGGGAAGCCCCCGAAAATTTGGGGATAGTGGAAGTACTAAACAGAACGCAACTGATGAGCCAAAAGTAATGAAAGAAAGAGGTAATACCATACTCTCAGCTGCCATTCTTGGGAGGCATCTGAAAATTTATAAGTGGCCAAGATAATCCTGTGTTGTTTTGAAATCACTTTTCTGTGAATAGGCAGCGCGGCAGTGGAGTGCACCTGACACTTTGATGATAAATCACATTATTCCAGTTTTGGCTAAGAAAAAAAAAATCACTCGTGATAATTTATTGTGCTCCCCTGATATTGTCTGCCCCTAGACTCGAGCCTAGTGGGCCTATTGGTAAATCCTGGCATGGAGACTGAGGATCAAACATACCCGCTTTTCCATAAAAATCCTTGTATGTTAACAATGGGCAACTTCTATAACTTACAATTCTTTCTCCAGAGGCTGGGGGATGTCAAACACAAGGGCATAGCTATTTGACTTTTGGACTATTTTGAACAAAATGGCTATCAAAATTTTGTTCTGATACACTTGGAGACAAAAGGTGTGGGGCTGGTTCCCCTCCGATCACTTTAAATTCTTTCAAAGGGCACTAGAATTTTTGGTGTCCAATCAAATGAGCCCCCTCCAAAGTTTATACGACCACCCTTTCCATAAAAACCTTACATGTTAACAATGGGCAACTTGCATGAGTTACAACCCTTGCCCCGGGGGCTGCGGAGGGGCTTTCAACACCGAAAATGTAGTTATTTGACCTTTGGACTATTTTAAAAAAGACTCAAAATTTTGATCAAATGTATTTCAGGAAAGAAGGGCGTGGGGGGGAAGGCTGGTTGCCCTTCGGCCACTTGTGACTCTTAAAATTTGGACTAGGACTCGATTTTCAGTTGAATGAGCTTCGTTCGAAGTTTATACGACCACGCTTTTCATAAAAACCTTATATGTTAAGAAAGGGGAACTTTCATAACTTACAGCCCTTTCCCCGCGGGCTTTGGTGGCTTATTCAACCTCAGAATTATAGTTATTAGACCTTTGCACTATTTTGAACAAAATTACTATCTTAAAATTCTAATCGGATACATTTGGGGAAAAAGGTGGGGTGATTTGTTGCCCTCCAATTACTTTCGACTCTTAAAAAAGGAAGGTGAATTTTTGATATCCAATCGAATTAGCTCCCTCCGAAGTTCATACGACCAACCCTGCCCAATGAATTGTCCTTAGAAAAAATAAATTAATAAATAATGAATAACTAATATTGACGCCTTGTGGCTCTTTACTATAGCCAATTGATTTTATCTATGAATTATTTGTTTTGTACGAGTTGTTTACATAATTCGGGGTCCTTAAACTGACTCCGCATTTATCATGTCATCTCCGGAGGCAATTTTAATTTTGAAAATTCATTTCGATGTCATGTGGGGGCTTTGAGGTCGTTGAAGGGTTGGTAGGTGGTCCCATGATCGCTATGACCCTTAAAAATGGAACTAAGAATCTATATGGCAGTCAATGTATTTCTCTTTTTTTTCAGGATTTTCAGATTTCGATTCCGTTGACGTCTCATCTGGAATGACTCTTTTAGTGGCTGTTGGTACAGCAAGTTGCGTTATTTGCATTTTGGCCATTGTTTGGCTGCTCATTTCATGCATTCCAAGAAATGGTTGGTATATTTTATCTACTTAAAGGCGAACATAAAAGAGTATTAAGTTTGATATCTTAAATAATTAGGCTATCCCAATCAATAGTTTTACTTTTTCTGTTGAAACAACAAGGATTCCATGAAAAAATGAAAAGGGGATAGGATTTTCGAATATTGGATGTGTTGGGAGATAGTGAGCATACAATTTGGGTGCTCGAAAACAGGGGATGCAAATGCCTATTGATTTCCATTTTTTCTATAAAATTAGATGACCGTTTCAATTGAAGCTTTGTTTTAAGAACAATCATTAGCATTTTGAATTATAACCAAAATATTGAAAAAATAAAATTCGTACTGTTAAGTGGGGGACGAGTCCTAGGCGGACCTAGGGTCCACCCTAGGTCCACCTAGTATTGACAAACAGTTGAGTTAGCCCTGCTAACAACTTTTGGCACAACTTTAAAAAAATAAAGAGAAAAGAACAGAAGAAAACTGACCATATGGAGCATTATAACCGCGTGTTATCAAATTTGGTAGAATTACCTCTTTTTTTATTATTCCCTATCTTCATTAGAGGTATATTGGACATGGCTTATTTTTCCGTTTCTGGATGTCCAAGCCTTTTATGTAATTACTTTTCTCGTCAATATGATAATCTAGGCATAGTGTAATATGCTTATTGATTGTTTTAGTAGGAGCATGTGTCAGTCTATATTTCATTAGGAATAAGAAGAAAAATGCCCTTTTCTGATTTTATATATGTGTAACAAAGACAATGAAAGAGTTTTTGGATTACATTATATTAAGTAGAAAAGGTTGCCCTAATTTGACCATGAATGACCTTTATATTGGTAATGGTAAAGTACAGAATGAATTAATTGTGAAAAGGCTGAGGAAAATTGTAGAGGAGCAGTTAAGATAGATAGATGGACAGACATTTATTGAAAAAAATCCACCGGTCCATGGTAACATACAAATACACTTAAAAAAAACACTTAAACAACAATTCAACAACGCATACAAAATATAATAGAAAAAAACAACAACAAAAAACTGCTTAAATTGATACAATAACATTTTTAGCACCCAGTCCCCTATCTTTCTTCTATAAACAAAATCTCTATGTTCTATTCTTAATCTAAAATATTTTGTGATTTGAGTTCAGGGATTCTCTAAAGACAATCTAACTTTTGATTTTTTTTTTATAATATTTAATAAAAACGAAAATGCTAGCGAGAAAAAAAAAAAAATCAAAATATTAATTTTCTTTTGAAAAAGGAGTAATCAATCAGTTTTTCGAAACAGAGACATATGTAAAAATTCCTTTAGTGTTACTATTTAAAAGGAGGTCTGTTTCTTTTAAACTCTATCTCATTTAAAAATATAGCCAATCCATAGCTAAACACAACCTTTAAATAGTGAATTGGCAATTTTTCCGGTTATCCAACACTTATTTGTGGATAATTTTTTGTTCTTTTTAAGTTTGTTCGTTAAAAGGTTTTCGATGAAAATTAAAGCACAACGTTAAAATCTAAAACAAGTAGAAATTATGTCATATATTATGTCAAACTTAAAACAGACCTAATCTATTATGGATAGATGATTTAAACCTAAAACGAGCAGAAAATAAAATGAATAATCAAGTGAAGCTTAAAACGGACAGAAAGTATCACTAGATTCAAAAGGATGCCTACCTTTCCTTTTAACTCCATCTCATTTAACAGTATGGCCAATGCATATCTAAATACAACATTTATCATTTGAAGTCTATTGACTTCAAATAATGAAGTCTAGTTGTTGCCTAAAACGTAATCCAAAACCTAAAACAAAATCATCAAGCTACAACGAATCATCAAGTAAAACTTAAAACGAATGAAAGTAAACTTAAATAAGAGTGGAGAAGCTGCCCCCTCATTAAAACCCATTAAATTCTATAGTGTCATTTAATCTCTACCAAAACAAGGCCGTTTCCAGAGGGGGGCTAAGGGTTTCACCCCCCCTCCCGAAATGTTGTGTCCGACTCGTAAAAATGTAACAAAAATGTATATAAACAAATTTTGATACTTTTTTAATTTTTTTGCGTTTCCTTCCTCTCAGAGGGATACACAAATTCATCTCAGAGGGATACACTTCAGTTCATCTTCCTCCCTCAAAATTTCTTGAGAATTTCACCTTCATGCCGTTAGGCACATTTGTAATAGTAGTCACAGTACTGTTATTGATATTTCTAGTAATAGTACTGAATAGCGGTAGTACTACTAGTAGCAGTAGTATTGACCTATTGGTTTTTGGTCAGTTGAACATCCCTCTCATCAAGTCCTGGAAGTTTCAACTTAATACAATTAGTAATTGCTATGACATAGCTGATATGTCCTTTTGGTAGCCTGTATGTTCATATACTTCTTAAAATTTTCATCTAAATGCTCTTAGCCCTACAAGTAATTGCAATAGAAGTAGTAATAGTAAACGTAGCAGTAACAGTAGTATTAGCAGTATTGTGCACTTATTGCCTTTTGGTGAGATGATCTTTCCCATTAAGTATTCTCTGAAAATTTCAACTTAATACCCAAAGCAATTCTTGAGATGCGCTATTTTGACAACATGCATGCACTTAGCGTCTTTTTATTTAGTTCAAATTTCCCCTTAATACTGTAAATGGAGTAGTGTGGTAGTAGCAGTGGGGGTAGTTTTAGTATTGGTAGCATGCAAATATGACCTTCTTGATGATCTCCCTTATCATTTTTTGAGTTTTCCAAATTAATATACTCAGTTACTCCTGTGTTATACCCTTTTGACAATCCGTATACACATAACGTGTCTTTATTTAATTCAACACTCCTCTCAAAATGAAAGGCTTACCTGAATACCCTTCGTCTTCGTAGAAAGAAAAGTTCGAAAATGTATACCTTTTTCAATAACATATACTATGTGTAAACAATGAACGAATCGCCTAACTTACAGTCCTTTTCCTGAGGAGTCAGAGAAGGTTGACATTCTTACTGGAAGACATAATTACTGGACCTTTCAACAATGCTGAACAAAATAGCTCTCTTAAAAGTTCGATATATTTTGGGGAATGAAAGGCTTGGGGAGGGGGAGGTCAGACGTCTCTCCATTCACTTTTGACTCTTAAAAAGGGCACTAAAACTTCCAACTTCCAATCAAATGAGCTCAATACGATCCAAAGTTTATATAGCTATCCGTTCCATAGAAAACTTATATGTCCTGGTGATAACTTACAACCCCTGCCCATGGGCTCTGGGGGATTGTGTCCACCCTAAAGACATTTGGCAACACAATTGATATCTCACAATTTCAGCTGAATGCGTTCAGGAAAAGAGGCTGTCAGGGAGGGGGGCTAGTTTCTCTCCATCATGATGGACTCTTAAAAATGAACCAGAACTGTACATTTAAAATCAAATGAGCCTCTTCTAAAGTTCAAACGACTACCCTTTCCATAAAAACCCTTATGCCCCTGGGGCATAACTTGCAACCCTTATTCCCAGACTCTGGGAGATTCTGTCCACTCCAAATGCCTTATTATATAATCTTTGGACTACTTCTGAACAAATGGCTATCTCGAAATTTTTACCGGATGTATTTTTGGAAAATACGACGTATGGGGGGGGGGGGGTGGGTGGCTGCCCCTAGTCACTTTGAGTCTTAAAAAGGGAACTAGAACATCTGATTTCCAGTCCAATGAGCCCCCTCCAGAGTTTATATGACCACCTTTTTCATAAAACCTTATATGCCCTCGGAGCATTACTTATAACCCTTGCACTGAGGGCTGTGGGGGGGGGGATCATCCTCAAAGACAAAATTTCCAGACCTTCCAACTACAGTCAACAAAATGCCTATATTCAAAATTTTGATTAGGTGTGTCTTCGGACTTGATGGGCATGGGGGGAGGCTTGTTGCCCTTCAATCACTTTTGATCATTAAAAATGACCCTTCCAATTTCCAATCGAATGAGCCTTTTTCTAATTTCTACGACAACAAATTGTCATCTAAAAATTTTTGTCTGATGCATTCTGGGATAATACGTGGTGTGGGGCGGCGGTATCCACCCTCCGATCACTTTGAACATTTACGTTGAATAAAATGGCTATCTCAATATTAAAAAGGGCACTAGAACTTCTGATTACCAATCCAGTGAGCTCTCTCCGAAGTTTATACAATCGCCCTTTCTATATATACCTTATATTCCCCCAAGGTACAACTTAAAACCCTTGTCCTAAGGGCTCTGGGGGGAGGGGTTGTCATCCTCGAAGTTATAATTTTCGGACCTGTCATTTACATTGAACAAAATGGACTTTTCAACTACGTTGAACAAAATGGCTATCTCAAAATTATAATGTATTTGGAAAAATGGTGGGCGTGGGAGGGGGTTAGTTGCCTTCCAATCACTTTTGACCATTAAACAGTTTTACTGTTTTAAAAGGACACTCTTTGTCAGTACTTTTCTTTTTTATTCTATTTGCTTTTAAAGATAGAAAAATGGTACCTAAATAAAACCTGTAAAAAAATAAAATGGTAATTTTGGAAGCAATCTGTCTGGTTTACGTAATCATCCTTTTTAATTGACGAATCCAAGTTGGTTTTCCATTCATTTAAGAGGAATGGATTTAAAATGAAAAAAAATAGATGAAAATTTAATGGAAATTAGACTAATTAAAAGTAAATTGATTGTTTCAAATATGCTGTTACATGCAACAAATAAAGAATTCATGGGGGTGTGAGCAGAATTTTTTTTAACTTTTTGCAGAAAAAATTGCTTCAAATATATGTTTTTTTCAGTAAAGCACAAATGGGCTTTGAACCGTTAGTAGATTTGAAGGAGTGCCATTAAAAATTTCATTTGTAGTTAAATTATTTGTATCTTATGATTTTGATATAAGCTCTTTCTAGGTTTTTTTTTTCGTGATAATCCCAGTTCTTTTTACGTTTGACTTGATTATTGATTTTAATCTCTGTTTGTTAAAGGGTTTAACTTATCCTCTCTTCTTCTTATGAGAAAATAAAATACAAGAAGAGATTCATCTTTTAATCTTAACCTTAGAATATGTATTCTATGTGCTCCTTAAGGAATTCGTTTTAATATATTGTCAGGCTACTTTCCTTTGATTTGTCCAGATCCAACAACCATTTCCATTATATGTCTCCTGATGACAATAATTTCTCTTATGTCAATTAGCTGGAATTTTTGCTTAAAGTAACTGATTGACACTTCAGTATGAAACGAGTTAAACTTGCAGAATGGATTTTGAATTGAGATCACAAAAACTTTGTGTCGTCTGTGTGTGACAAGGGAAAGCCAAAGGAAACTGCTTCACTTACACATTCAAGGTTGCTATCTCGATTGATCAATTTTATTCTATGCTTTATCTGACACACGATTACTTAGTTATCCAAAACATAGTTTTAAAGTGTATTTAACATATTTTTTAAAGAACGTTATCGGAGGCGGGAATTGCGAAATCCCTTATCATCGATTCGACGACGTGCAGCCCCTTCGCCTCCACAAGAAAATCGTGAAGGGACATTCATTCCATCTCAAAGACCAGATATTCCCTTTCCTTGGGATCTTCTTTGTCCACGAAGAATATCCAATCCTGCATCTCCTATTCCACCAAGCTCTGAAGGGTCTCAAGTTTCTGTCGATCCAGATCGTCTTGCATTAATCGCCTTTGCTGAAGGAGTACAAGTAATTATGCCTGTTTTTACTCATTATATTTTTTAACCAAGTGTGTCAAATTATCCAAATTTACTCTGAAACTTTGTAACATTATCTTTCGGTCAAGGTATTTTAAGCAAGTTGTAACTTTGGAAATACCTCTGTCGTCAACATAGTATTAACGGGAACAGCTTTGCTGATTGTGCATGAAATGTAATATTTATTGTGTAACAATGCTTCGTTCTAGAGAATCATTCTTCGGAGAAAAATATATAATTGACAATCTATTTGAATAAAAGCAAATCAAATTAAAAAGAAAGACAAATAAATACTTTCAAAAGCAGATTCTTCATAATATAAACAGCAAAAGAAAAATAAGTGGGTGTAACTTCAGCGAAAATAAAATAATTGCATTAGAAGTTACCGAGTAGAAATTTCTCCATTGAAGATAGGAGGCCTAGATCACCATTAAAGCTGAATGGGCAGTTAGTTGCCTATAATCTGTTCTCTCCAAGGGGAAGATTGCGCTGAACAAGATCTATTTCAAGAAAGAAGAACTTCCCCCACAAGGGCTAAATAGTCCACCTCGTGGGAGAATGAAGCGCTAACCTGAAGGAGAAAATTATTTCAATTGATGCTAGTGTATTAGACGCGGGGGTTGAAACCGGCATCAGTCTCCCAAGCAGCCTAGCTACTATCAAAAACATGGATATATCTAGTAATGGTGCACGAGCCCTGGACCATTGCGGAAAATTCATTGGAAAGATCTCAAGAGCTGAACTCCTTGTCCTTAATGAGGTATTCACCGCTCCTAGAGCGTGTATCGACCAGTCGGAAAACTTAGATAGTTGGAAATTATCCATGTATTTTTATAAGGAAATAGTAGTCATAGTAGCGAACAATAATATTGGTCATGAACATGTAGTTTTTTGCTCAACAGTGAATGTAATAGATCTGGTGCAATATTGTAAGAGTGAAGTAATCCCTACACTTGTGCTGTGTAACGCAAATGTGCCTAAAACTTTATAGGGCAGCACAAATATAAATGGGAGGGGTCTTTAGATGCTGAGGAATCTAGCTAGGGAGACCTTGCTTGGTGGAACCGAGACTCAAAGCCTAGCTTTTTAAGAAGAAAATGAAGAGAGTTGTTAGATCTAACAGTTGACAATTTATAAAACGAACGATTGGTAAAAATGTCATGTGGGTGATCTTCTGTTATTCTCAGACCACCGTCTAATAAGGTTAAGAAATTAAATATTTCAACGGCAAAGAAGTTAATGAGGGACATCAGAAAAAGGAATTGACTTGCTTACAAACAAGAAGCCGAAGAACGTCTAAATATACCGTCAGACTATTAAAATACTGAACAGGACCTGAACAACGGGGCAAAAGGACTAAAACAAATCGTGAACATGACTTTCAAACAAGTAACCCCTAAAAAACCTTTGGAGGACCGGGAAAAGGCGAATAATTGATGACTTTGGAACTAAGCAAAAATGGAAGCAGACACAATGGCTGCTAAGATAAATCATATGAGCAAATGATCCCGAATACTGGAATTTATTCTCGGAGAGTCTGAAACACCTTAAAGAAATAAGAAGGACAGGAAAACATAACGGAGGGATTATTGATTGTAAAGAATCACAACAAATACATTAATGAGCTACTAAAGATTCTAAAGAAAGAACAATGAGCACGCTGTGCCACATAAGAGATTGGACAAAGGTCACAAGAGACGACGTAAAAGAAATTGAAACTTTGTTGTATGAAATAAAGAGTGAAGATCAAAACGGCTGTGATGGGACATGATGGTGTGATGAGTAGTCAGTAGTAGTACAAGTAGTAGAAATGGGTAATCACGTTTGTAAGGGTGACGAGTGTGCTGTACGACAGTAATTTACTTAGCTTTTGACCGTACTATTTTAATCGGTATATTTATTTGACATGAACGCGAATTTGGCCGTTTGAGCTTGTAAGCACTCATACCGAATTATTCAATTAGTTCATTTATTCAGCTGAAGCGTAAAGGAGGGGGAGAGGTGATTGGGCTGACAACCTCCCTCATATTTAGGAAAATCATATTTGATTGACTAAAGTGTTTCCATCCAAGTGTGCTTAGTGCCGAAACATTTTTTTTTACAAAGGTAATCATTTAGAGTAAAGAAGAAGTCGGGTACTGAGAGAGTGGCAGCCCTATTGAATTTAGAATTACCCTGAATCTGATAATAAAAATAACATTAATTAAACTAAAAAATTGTTTTCTAAAATGGACTGGAACAGTATGGTTAAAACAAAAGAAACAGAATCCATCACATATATGAGAGGAACAGAGGTCCTGTGAGAGGTCTACCCCTACTTTTATGCTGACGTTTTAATTTTTTCTTTTTTTTTGTCTTTGCTTCAAAACGCAATTTCCAAGGTGGTCGCAGGTGTCCAAGGTTTTCAGAAAGGGGTCAGAGAGACGAGGACCTCTGTGTGGTTAAGAGGATGAAACTGTGGTTCTCTACGTCCAAGAGCACAATTATAATCAGAAATTGAGAGAAAAATTTAATTATTTAAAGCGACGACATTGCCCCTAGCGTTTAGTGTTTTTTTTTGTTTTCTTTTATCTTGGTAGATTCAGCAGAATATTTTGAAGTTCTTTTGTAACATGAAACAACACAACTTAAAATAAACTTTTTATAGATTGTCAAGCCACTCTCCTTCAATGGAGTACTGGAGTAATGGAGTAATGGGAGCAATAGAGTAATGGAGCAATAGAGTAGTGGACGTAGCATTTGGCTCCAGAAGGCCAGTCAAAGAAAGGGGTGGAATCGTTATCAACAAATTAAAAAAAATACTTTAAGAAACGTGTTTTTCCCAAAGAAGTTATTAGAAGTTCTAGTGGCCTTTTAAAGAGTCTAAAGTGATTGGAGGGTCACCAGCCCCTATTCTATGCTCTCTCTAAATACCTACAGTCCCAGATGGGAATTGGAATTTTCAGGCACTTAAAGGTAAAAGAAGGAGTAGAGTGATGCAAGGGAAATTCAAACTCAGCATTGGGGAGAAGGGAAAAGGGCTAAACTTGTGTCTGGGGAGCCTACGGTTAAAAAAATTCCCAAGTATAATCGGAATTTTAGATTCCAGGTGAGGTGGAAAAACGCCTGGTCCTGCTGCAAGGAGGGGTAAACAGTTTTGTCTCCAGTCTAAAGAAATATCCTAAACCAAGCTCTTTTGAAGGCTTATAATTTATTAATGGTTAAGTACCGAGCTAAATCAAAGGCACTATGTGCTGCCAGGTCCTCACAATGTCGTTTGTGAACTATCTCAAAAACGGCTATTGGTATTGCTTTGTAGCTTATGGGAAATGTTGAGGGGGATGTTGAATTAAATCGAAAAACCCCATGTACATCTATGTTATCATAATATCATATCTAAAACATCCAGGGACGGAAATTAACAGCTTAAAAGATAAGAGAATTGTACCTTTTAGGGTTTATTAGAGGCAACAGGGGGGGGGGGGGTTAAAGAAGATTTTAAGATTTAACTCGTGAAAGGGTAGAGATAAATGGAAGACATTTCGTATATCCAGTCAACTGAAGGGGTTGAAACTTTCAGTTATAACTGGAGAAAGGAAGGGCAGAAGTGAGGAGGGGGATATTCACCTTTGCGTTAGGGTATGGAAAAAGGGCTAAACAATTTTTCTCTTGCTTTTAGAAAATAATAAAGTTATTACCCTACAAGATCCCATTGGACCTATAATTCATGCAAGGTAAAATAGCGAAATTAATTAAAAGACAATAGGTACTGAAAAATTGTCAAAATTGTTTATCTGCAATATCTCAGGGATAGCTTAAGGTATTAAGTTGATATATTCAGGGAATGTCGAGGGGGGAGGGCAAAAGAAATTAAATTATGACTTTAGGGAAAGGATAGAGGTAAATGAAAAGACACTTGTTGCGTCCAGGTCATCAAAATACCATATCTGCACTGTTTTGTGAATGGAACGGGCTACCAAAATTGGAAATTCAAAATAACAGTGTCCTTTTGTCGTTTAAAGTGTTAAGATTGTAAACAGACTTGCTCTCGAGCCGTTTTTTCTACTCACCATCAACAATCCGAAGACATCCAATCCATATTTAGAGGTAGTTATTTTATTCAGAATAGTAGAAACGTTCAATGAATATGTCTCCGGAGGTAACCCGACACCCACATTCAATTGGACAAGGGGTATAAATTATGCAAGCTGCGCATTTTACGCATAAATTTTATAACGGAAAGGAGGGGGGCATTTTGATCCTCGAGGTTCGATTAGCTCAGAACTTATGGATTTTGTCGGGGTGGGGGGTGTGGAGTAACTTGCGGTTTTTTTTTTTGGGGGGGGGGGCAAGAGAGGGCAAGAGAATCAAACTGATAATTGGAAGTAAAGGGGAAAATGTCTTAAAATAGGCCTAAAAACTTTTTTTCCTAACTGGTTAAATGTCCAACCAGTTCAATTTTGACCTCAGTTCAATTTGAGGGACTATTGAACGGGGAAGGTCAATTGGATTTCAAATTCTGATTGGGGAGGCAAAGGTAACTCATTCTGCATTTTAATTTTGGGCCATGAAAATGCCTAAAATAAATTTCAGAACCAAGGGAAATTAAATTAGGAAACAAATTTGGTTACCTTGATTCTTTACTTCTTTTTTTTGCAACGGAACAAAAACATTATTCTTTTTTAAGAAACAAGCTCAAAATATATTATTTTACTTAAAACAAACCGTTATAAAAAATATGATACCGTACAATGAAAATTTTATAATAAATTGGTCGATATGATTGGGTGTCATGATTGCTTCAGCCCTATCGAAGGCCAAAAACTGTACAAATTTTAAATTTGTTTGAATAATACTCCTGTTTCCCATCGATCCAAAATCGTGTAGTAAAACTACTATCGAAATTTGTTGCAAAATTTTATGTAAAACAAGTGGCAAGACAAAATCTTAATTCTCAAGCAGAAAAACCAAAAAAAAACCAAAAAAAACAGTAATAGTAAAAAAACAATGTCGATGAAAAACGAGTTGAGATTAATTAAAAAAATCTTTCCCTGAAAAAGAAGTTTTCAAAGAAAAGTAAAAAGCTAAATACTGCTGAATATGAGCAGTATTCAAGTCTTGCAGCATTTTGAACTTAAAACGAACATAAATTGCTATCATAGAAAAAATGAGACCCAAAACAAATATAAACTGTAATGAATAATCCATTCAGACTTAAAAAGAACAGGAACTACCAGGAGCAGGGGCAAATGACTGTGCATGCAATGAGCTTGTTAAAAGAGCGCATTTACAATGTGTCAGGAACGACTCAGGGTATTTTGTCAAAGCTTTCAGTGAATGTTGAACTAAATTAAAAGACACTGTATGTATCCAGGCTATTTAAACAATATATCTTGAATATCTCAGGAATCAGTTAGGAAATTATGTTGAAACTTACTTTGAATTTTTAGGGGATATTGACTAAATCAAAAGATATGATATGCATCTAGGTTGTCAAAAGGACGTATATGCAATATCACAGGAACGGTTATGACTATTAAATATAAACTATCAGGAAATGTAGATTCGGATGTCGAACTACATCAAAAGATATTATGCGCAACCAGATTGTCCAATGTGTATTCAGGTTGTCAAATGTGCAATATCTCAGGAACGGCTATGGGTATTTAGTTAAAACCTCCAGTGAACGTAGAGGAGGATGTTGAAGTAAATAAAAAAAAAAAAAATACTATTTGCTTCCATGTTATCTCAAGAGTGTATCTCCAATATCTCACAAATAGCTAAAGTTGAAATTTTAAGAGAATATTAAGGGATATGTTGCACTAAATCAAAAGACACTACGTTCATCCAGGCTGCCAATATGCCATATATGCTGTGTCTTAGGAACAACTGAGAGTATTAAGTTAAAAATTCCCTAAAATTTTGGGGAGGATACCGAACTAATTGAAAATATACTATGTATATATAGACTGTCAAAATGTAAAAACTTCCCGGAAAAAAGTTTTCTAAGGAAATGTAAAGAGCCATGTTAAAACTTAAGGTGAGCAGAAATAAAGTCGTATAAGAATTCCAACTTAAAGCGATCAGAAATTACTGTCAAAGAATAAATGAAACCCCAAACGAATATAATTAAAAATAAATAACCACATCGAGCATAAAAATGCTGATGTAAATGAATAGACAAATACAAAACGAGTAGATATTGAAATGAACACATGTCAAACTTTAAATGAACAGATGTTACTAGAAACAGGAGTTTGGCTGTTGTCCCTCCCCACCTGTAAACCTTTTAAAGAATGTTTTGTCATTGGTGCTTTATGGAAAACCAAATTTAGTTTGAACATTTTTTTTTTTTCATTCTAACTCCCAGTCTGCTTTTACTGGAAAAAGCGAATATTGGTTATGCTTCCAAGAACTTACTCAAATAAGTTGAGCGTTCTGAAAAGGAAGAAGTTACTTTTGAGAGAGTAAAAACCTCTTGATCATTATGCTGGAAAACTTAGAGATAAAAGCCCTCTAAAATCCCATTTAGCAAAGAGCTTCACTGCCCTATATCCTAAAATGGCATTGCTCGGATCTGGCTTGGCAATCGAAATGGATTGGTGTCATTCTTGGACATCTTCACATGTTTATAGGTGCTGGAAGTGGTAGAAGGACTGGAGAGGTCAAATGACAGCTTTGTTTGTTAATCGAAGAATCTGGGAATGCAATGGCGTCAATTCATTAAAATTTAGGGGGGGGGGAAGCAAAATGCATTTTTCCAAATATAGTGGGTGGGCAAAATTGCCGTTTTTTCATATTTTTTTCTGTGTTAATGGAAATACAAGGCATTTTTCAACGAAAATACCCAACAAAAAAGATATGTTTCAAAATCTGGTGGGGCGAGGGCAAACAAATCTGGGGTGGGACATGCCCTAGGATAAGGAGGAAAAAAGAATTTCGAGACCACTTTATTTAGTTGCTAAGCGTCCTCAACTAAAGGCACTTGATACACATTTACTAGTCGAAAATCTTGTAGAAGAATTACATGTGTCCCAAAGAATAATTAAGATGTTATGAAACATGTTCGTGGCCTGTGAATGTTGCCATCAATTGAAGAATGCTGACTTTATTCACAGCTTCGAGAAGAAGATAGAAGTAACACCTGGAAAATAAAAATGCAAAGTCATCGGAAAAGGGAGGGAAGAGAGTAGAGGTAAAAGAATTATAGTTGAAAGAGCTGGAGGAAAAGCAAAAAAGGTTGAAGTTTTAAAGAGACAAGTAGGATGCTGAAATTAATAGAAAGAAAACTCTTCTAGAAAACTCGAAACGACAACAATAAATTTTGTTTCCAAGCTACTGTCTTTTTCCTTGTTCTCCAGTTAAAACGCAAAGTTGCTTTAGAATTAATTCAATGAGTCCCTGGAACTGGTTCAACATTCCTTGAATAGTAATATAATCACTAGTGTCAAAAGGGATCTCGTACTTAAGCTCCATAGAAACATTAGAGATGATCCTGGGAATAGCAACGCTTCAAAGTCGTTAAGCTGTAAGAACCTTGTCAGAAAGTTCCCTCATTATCGACGCAAGATGTTCGCAGTTCTATTTTGGCTTTGATGAGAGCAACGCCCCCTTTCTTCAATTTACATTGTTCCCTAGAATACTAAATAATGAGTGGGAAAAGATAACATCCTGTAATGATCCTCAAATGTTAATTAGATTACTCCTTGATGAAGCAACATACTTTTTACCGTTTGTGTCTTATTCAGTACTTAAAGTAGGATTTGCTTTGTAACCTCATTTTTAGGTTATTACTGTTCTAGCAATCAATCTGTTCAGTGCTTTCTAACTTGATTTAAGTGTTGAAAAGACTAGAAAAAGTGCTAGCTCAAATCGAGTGCGCTGTAAAGAAAGGTTAGAAATGACAGATTTAATTATGAAAGAACTATACTCTTCTGCTTTTTAAAAGTCAACAATATTCTGGGAAGGTTTTAAAATATTGCACATATTCTGTTCTATCACAGATGTGGGTTTCTAAATCAATCAAGTTAATTGAGCATTAATGAGTGAGAAGAAAAAGAAGAACGTTTTCTTTCAGAATTTGTTATCTATAGGTGCGGTACCTAGATTTATTAAATTCTTGGAACCGAGGGAACAGTACACAGTTTTAAAAATCAATTTAGATTAGAAAGTTAAGGATCCATATGTTGTAGTCTACATGGCGAAAAAGTTTTTATCCCCGCATAGCAGAGAATGTAACAAAATTTAATCATATTTCTATTCTTATTTAATAAGTTTATTGTAATATCAATGACATTAATTCGCAAAAATGTTGGGGGAGGGGGAGGAGTATAATATACCTCTCAAAATCTAAGGATAAAAAAAAAAATTAACATATAAAGAACAGAAGATATACAATTAGATTTAGTTGCTATTTTTATTATACTGAGATCATTCTTTTTTTTTTTCACCTTGTAGACTACACGATATGGCTTTTTAACTTTCTAATGTAAATTGATTTGTCGGAGGTTGACCTAATCTGATTATCTTTGTGGCATGCACATCTACTTGTCTCTTGTAGTCCTTGAATACCATAGTTGCTATTTATGGATATAAAATTTCTGTAAAAATTGTTTTACTTTCCTTCAAGTGTATATTTTCTAGGAAACCTGTGAAAAAAAGACCTAAAACAAAATGGCAATACAGATGGTTCTTTCACTAATCGACTAAAAAAGTGTGTTGATTACAGATCTGAGAAGTATTTCGCTCTAGCTCTTTCACAAATTCGAGTTTTTTGGTTGAAATTTTGAGGTTGAGGTAAAAAAAAAATGTAGACTGAGTAAATACCAGCAAATGTAATCAGATGTGTCATCTCTACGCTTGTTTTGCTGATGAATATGACACTAAATATTTAAAGTCAAGAGAATTGTTTGGGACTCAAAGCTCTGTGGAAGAGTGAAGTTGAGGGAGAAGCAGGACCGTAGGCGTATATTGAATTTGGCCCATGGCAAAACATTCGAAGTCTCAAGCTTGTGGTAACAGCTAAGACTGGGTCCGGATAAGGTCCAGTATGGATGGAACCTTTAATTTCTTTTAAATGGGTAAGAATAAGGAGAACGAGGGGAAGTGAAAGGCATATTTGGCAAGAAGAAAAATTGTATCAAAGAGCTTCCCATGGCTGAGACGAAACACTAGTTTCCAAAAAAAGAGATCAATATAATCAGATATAATGCAACAGCGTCCAATTACATAAGGCAGATAAATATCACAGTAACAGAGGTACATTGGGTAGTAGTAAAGCTATTTAAGAATTGGGTCTTCTTGTTCGTTACTATTGTCCTCAATGTTTCTGGCACCAACTATTTTATAGTTAGAACAGCTTGTCCCTTTACAATTAACTCAAGCTTAGATACGATTTAAGCTATGCTTTTTGCAAGAACATCGTAACGTTGAATACTTGCCCGTGCAATTACAGTAAAACACTGAGGGAAGTGAAGGTGGTACCGGTGTAGTATCAAAATACACAGTTCATAATTGTCTCTGCCATATAATCAAGTCAAACTTCAAAGGATCCAGTCGTCACTCAAAATTTGTCCACGTTTGCACTTAGAAGTATGCTGGAAGCGAATGATACTGCAAATACTGCTTTTTGGTGGGACCGTTTTTACCTCTGTATACTTCCAATAACTCCAAACTTTTTCGACGAATTACTTGTAGTGGACCTGGTCAAGATTTGTTTCATTTTCTACAGCCTTTAACAAGATAAGAATGACCTTCTCTACAGTTTGCCAATGCCGTCTTTTGTAGAAGCTGAATCCGAGAATATTCTGGCGACATCCCCAAAGTTTTTCTTCTTTTTCGCGTGGTCAGTGGTGTATATAATTCCTGGACTATAACATAAGTCCAGGAATAGAATCACATCTGAGAAAGACATAGAGGGAAAAGAATAGGGTCGCAAGTGGCGTCAGAGGGTTTCTGTTTGGCTTCCAATATGTCCCACTGACGGCTTCTAGTTTCCCCCTTGTGACAGAAAATATTTAATTTCCGAAGAATGAGCTTTCTTTCACATTGATAAGATTAAAAAGCCATATGTAGATGTGAAAAGCTTTGACATTACCCTTTAAAATTTCAAACTGTCTTCCTCACATAAGTGTGCTCAGCATCATGGCAATCAATTTTGTATGACGTTATATGGGTGCTACAATTAATTTTTTTTACCATTAAAGCAAAGATTAACCAGTGCAATTTTGTTAGGCAATACCTGTGGAGATTGGAGGATGGTCAATAAATATAGTTTGAAGGAATAGAATGTCGGACAGGTCACCAACCTGTCAATGCCTCAAAATTGTAATGTCTGTTGCTATTTGTGATCTAGTGGCTAAATATTTCTTAAGAGTAGTAGTTAGAGTAGTAGTTGAATTACCTAGCGTAATTCAAGGCTATTATATTGAAAACGGATTTGTTCAAAGTAGTCCAAAAATAATAACTATGTTCTTGTTGTTCTCCCTCAGGTTTGGTTTAGCTGTTCACTCTTCACTAAATTTTCTAGCTCTTATTGCAAAATTCTGTACAATAAAAAGATGTATGGCTTCGATTTTTTTTTTCATATTTTGTTATTCAATTTTATCAAACTTTTTGGGGATATCTGAGTCTATTTTTTTTTCAAGTACTATATGAGATTTGATTCTTTTGGAGCATGATGTATTTATCTAACTTTTAAAAATCTGATTTCCCCCCCTCTTTTACAAAAAAATAAAAATGAACTTGCCTTCTATTTTCTCTTTAATGGATAAATTTTCTAGGTCACTTTACCAAGCTATGAAGATGCAGTCAGAGAAAGAGCTCCACCTCCGTATGATGCTGTTGTGGGAACTTTCCGTGGTGTTATTAGAAGCTCAGTGGCTCCCATGGCTCTTCGTACTGTGCGGACTGGTCGTCGTAGCAGAACTGGAGGGAATCTACAAAACCGTGCCACAGAAAGAATAGATAATTCAGACAGTGTTTCTCAGCATTCTGCCTTTTCTGGACCCTTTTTCCCCAACAGATGTGGAGGGTACGCTTATTATGTACTTTATACAAACAAAGGCTATTTTAATATGGAATGAAGGAGCTAAAAATTTTAAGTTTCCAAAATGATATGGGTCGCTATATTTATCATTTTGTTTAGTCACTTGCAAAAGCAAGATTATGGCATTATTAGTGTCAACGGAGTAGCGTTGATTTAGTCAAAAGCCAAGTGTCAAACGATGTAAACCCACCCCACCCCCTGGATACGGGCCTTGGTTAGTACTATTAACTTTAATCCCTATCTTCCCATTTTAAATTGCCGAAGATCCAACTACTATCTCCACTCTCTTTCTTACCTGATTCTTCCACTACAACTTACTGTAGAAAAGATATTTAGTTATTTTAAATCAATTATTAACAAAAAACTTAACACAACCACATGCCCTCCAAACGCCTTGGTATAATATGGGAGAGGATAATCAAACAAATCCACAAAATTTAAAAGAAATTAATTTATATTAACCTAAGAAGGGTTTGTAAATGGAAAACAAAGCATAACTACAACAATGTACCCTGCTACCACTAATTAAATATTCAATATTCAACTCCTTCCTTAACACCCATCAATCAAAACAAAAATACAACAATACGACTAACATTGATGATTTAATACCATTTTATTCTATCAATTTTTTATCTTGTCAATTTAATCATTAAAATTACATTTAGAAAAATAACAATTCTTCAACCGGCTTTTAAACTCACTTACATCATAACTGCTTTTAGTATCTACATGTAATGAATTCGATATCTTAGCCTCTCTAAAAACCAGCGAAAACATTGACAGAGACGTAATCAAATTATTAACAAAAATGTTATATATCGACCTTGTACCACAAGAATGAACCTCATTAACATGTGTGAAAACATTGAGAAAAGTGAGTGGACTTATCTTTAGCGCAATTTTACATAAAACACCAGTGAACACCCACGGAGAGCAATTGTTCCAAGTATTTTCACTTAAAGTAAGCCTTACGACACGATTCAGAAGGGCTAAGAAGGGATAGTTGTCGAAACAGGGAGACCTGCAACTCATTAGATCGAAAATTCAAAGTGTTAGTGCACTTTATAAGAGTTGACAATCGTTAGAGCGCAAATAGCCCCCATCCTGTGTCATTCCTGAGCTCTTCAGTACTGCAGTACCTCTTTTGCTGTACCTCAGAATAATAAAAAAGTCTAGAAATGTAGTCCAGGGGAACTTAACCCACGTAGCTTCAGGAGAAGGGTCTATAATTCTACGAATTTTCTTCATATGCGATTTCTATTTTAACAAAAAAGGAGGAAGATATATTGTTTGTTAAAAGGTAAATAATGCGTGAAATTTCAATGCGTATGATCGGAGGGACAAATTTCGTCCCTAATCCTTCAACTCCTATCCTGTTTCGGCTTTTAACCTTTGAACTGAATGGTAGACGTGTTGCACTTTGTTGAAGATGGGCCATGCAAACTATTTTGAATTAACTGGAGGACAAAAATTTGGCCTGCAGGGGCTAGTGCAACGCAAACACGAAGTAAGTCAAAGCTTTGGACTCGATGTTGTTGTAGACTCTAAAGCTGTAGACTGAGTTGTTGCAAAAACGAGCTAAGTCCAAACTGCAGTATTTCACAACATCGCTACAGACTGATTTGGTGCAAAAGCAAGCTAAGTCCTGACTCAGTGAAAAAGAAGAGTTTCTAAATCAGATTTAGTGGAAAGGCAATCCAAGTTCTTGCTGCTAAAACAAGCTAATTCCTTTCTAGATGCAAAAATGAGATAGTTTCAAGTGGCAGTTCAATAAGTGGCAGATAGTTTCAATGAGATAGTTTCAATAATTTAGGTTCATATTTGTTCCAAAAATGTTTTAAGACCAGATTTGGAATACAAATTAGCCGGGTTCTGACTTGGCGCAAAACAGAGCTAATTCCAATCTGTGAATTTACTCCTTGCAAGAACGTGCCGAGACCGGAATCAGTGAAGGATGAGTCAGGTCTTAGCTTTGAGCCCACTTATTAAAATAGGACTAATCTCTGAATCGGTGCAGAATTGAGCTAAATTCAAGCCACTGACTGACTCGGTGCAAAATCGAGCTAAATTCAAGCCACGGGCCGACTCAGTGAAAAAGGGAATTAAGTCTGTTGAGCTCGACGAGTGGACAGAATTATCTTGGACCCCTCCCCCTCCAATTCCTGTTTAATGTCCTAGACTGTATAAGAAGTTTTCTGATTTTGTTGTTTTAAGCTTTTTTTTTTGATTTGAGGTTTCTGGACAGAGAGAGGGTCTGAGGGAACTGTTTTGCTCCGGGTCTGGACATGAATCTTAGTGGCTTTTTATTACATAAATTTTAAAACATATAATAAATAGATATAACGGATAAGTATATACAATATAGTTTCATCTTAAACAAGAGCGTAGAGGGGGGCTATTGCCCTCAGATCATTTTTCACTGTTAAAAAGAGCCATAGAACTCTCGGTTTCCAATTGAACGAGCCCCCTTTGTGGTTTATACGACGACCCATTCCATATGAAGTGCCTCTGGAAAAAAAAATGTTGGAGCCATATGGCCTTTACTATAGGCAACGCTATAGCGTTGCCTCTGATTCCGTAAAAACTTTTTTTTTTTAATTATAAATGACGAAAAGTTAATTTGGACCTATAACACCTAGTTGCTGTTTGGAACTACACAGAAGATAGCGAAGAAAAGACATCCGGCCAAGTCACAAAACAGTTTTAACCGCTTCTTAACACTTGAGCCATCTAATAGGAGGGCATCTGGAGGGCATTTGGCCGATAACTAGTACAAGGAACCACTAGAATGTAAGGCAACAAACGAACAGATCCTCTTTAATATATTGCTCGTTAACCTGACATGCGATGCTGCTGAAACAGATTCCATTTCACACTAAAGAGAAAGTTTAGTTTTATTGATATTTGTGGAATTTCGAAGCTTAATATCTGATCTTCGTAGTGCTAGACTGGCTTTAGAAGTAGTTAATGAATGCTTTTAGTTGTAGTTAATTTATTTGACACTGGAACTCAGGAAATAAGTGCACAAAATTAAAAATACTTTAAAAACACCTGATATCCATGCGTAGAAAATCCCGCGATATCTAAATACATGCGTAGAAAAAAAAATGTATATCCATGTGATATCCAAATTCATGCGTAGAAAAAAATATTTAGTCGAAATAGATGGCACATAGGACTAGCTATTAACTGCCGTTCTTGAGGTCTCGTGATTCCAAAACATGTAATTCTACCAATTATTTTAGTTTTTACTTTCTTACACAAATGTAGGCTTGGTTAGTTTTTTTTTAATGATCTTTAATCTTTATCTACAATTTTTTTCTGTAAATTTTATCTTTAAATTTACCTTAGGATAAGTCTACTCTCCCAGGATAGCGTTGAAAACGCGCCATTTTGTATGTCTCCTGCAGTTACTTACCAGCTATTTTTATTAGGAGAATGGAATTCATTTTTCCCTTCTTTACTCTACTTTGTTGATAAACACCAATGTTACTGAAGGGAATACTTAGTTGTTTTAGGTCTTGCAGTTTGCAAGGGAATTGGTATGAACTCGTTGGTGGCTTCTGACACCCCTACAAATTTTATAATTTTCCTTTCTTCAACAAATACCTAAAATGTTCAGATGATTCCCTTATTTTTTGTTCCTGCACCTGTAAGAAAACTTCTATATTCATTCATTAAGAGAGCCAAGTCCACAATTAACTAGATTTACGTTGCCTTGGTAACACGAAGTGTTGCATAAATCCTTTGTCGACTTTGTCAACTAAAGTGTTGCGGGTGCTGGTCAGGAACCCGAAGAAGGGATTTAAAAATAATGTATTGAGTTCCGTCAGTTGAACCTTATACAATATATATGTTATGTATTGTACCCAAGCATGTATCGGAAATAAATAAAATGTTAACAAATTGGCACTGGCATCTAACCCTTCGCTTTGGTTTTGTTTCTTCACCATAGATTACTTAACGTAAAAATCGCTGAAGAATCTGAGGAAGGGATTTAAAAACATTATATGGACTTTGTAGCAGTTGAATTTATCATTGGTACGTACCCTGAACGTCGATTGACTTTGTATCCAGTTGAACCTTAGCCTTTTTAATCGTTGGTATCCTTACGGATAAAAACTTCCAAATTATCCTATAGAGCGTGATTACTGCTATGTATCCATCTCTAGATATTCAGGATTATTTTGTTGCAGTCACTCTTTGCTAGAATAATTGTGAAACTTCGTTATCGTGGTGCTTTTTTTTTTTATAATTTCTGCCTCACCACATGGAGACAAATTTTCTTACCCTCAAACAGGCTTGCCACTTCTTGTAATTTATCACTATTTCTAGTAATTTTATATATTGCCTAAAGTAAAAAATCACTAAATCGCCTCATAAATCACTAGACTATTGAAGAAAATCACTAAATTAACAACACAATTACTAAAATCTAGTGATTTTTTTCACCGGCCTAAAAGGTTTCAGGAACAAATGAAACGTAGATAAATTATTTATCTTTGCCTAAAAGTAGATCAGAAACCAATAATAGGTACACTAACTAGGAAAAGTTGCAAGTCCCTCATCGACAAGGATTACCCCAAATGTTATTTTCAAGTCTCTAAAGTATCGTAGACTTTTAATCCGACTTTTTTCATAATCACACTACTGTACATACACGCTGCTAAAAATAAAAGGAAGATACACTCTGTTTTCTCTACCTTTTTGGTCAAATAAAAGGTAAAATAAATCTCAAAAGTTTGAACCACATAGCAAAAAGGTAACCAGGCTTTTAACAGCCTGTTCGTAGTTCACGTCTCTCTCTAGCGGACATCAAACTGAACTTTCCGTACCCTCGAATGCATTGAATGCAAATGATAGGCAACTAACAAAAGATGCCAATTCTTCGTCGGGAGACTGGCCAAGGCACAACAGCCAAATGTTGCATACAAGTCCCTCCCTTGTCGCAAAGTTGAGCTAGGATTTTTTCTAATGTATACCACAACATTGAAGTTGTCAACCCCATGAAAATTCTGAAATGCTTTATCATATGAACGGATGTTTGTATGAAAAAACTGATGTCAAAATAAACTTTGATCAGCTCATCAAGGACTATTGATCAGTGTTGAAAAACAACAACCTACCTGTCTTGAATCAGAAATTGATTTTTTTTTTTTTGCCGTGGGCCAAC